>NW_009728066.1:15413-53578 GCF_000703405.1 Apaloderma vittatum | reverse complement strand
TTCCTGCTGCGAGTAGTCCAAAATTAAAATTGGCTGAATTTTTTACTAAAGAAATAGTGTGAAACCTCACAGCTACATTTAAGAGGGTAAAGACTTATTACAGATGTACAAGTCTGCAAGACAAGGCATAAATTAAATGTGACTGCAACCTAAGTGACAGGGATGAGGTCTAAGTAACAAACTGCTTTATCAAAGGTTTTTCCCAGTACTGAACTCCATCCTTGAATGCAGTGACCTTTGAAATTACAGAAAAAATTGCCTAAGACAGCCTTTTGAAATTACAGAAAAAATTGCCTGAGACAGCCCTAAGAAAGTCTTGAAGCTCTTTTAGAAACCATGGGCACAGCTCTTGCAGAATTCATGTGCTGTATCATTCCTTAACATTAGAGGTGACTCTGGCATGGAAACTGAAATTTTTCCTCTTTCCCCCCAACACCTGGAGGTGTCGCTAAGAGTTCTGCAACTCAGGCCTGTCTACTTATAACCCTACTAAAGTTTTGGTTTTAACTTTGCCTAAATGGCCATCTTTTGTTTGTAAAGCAGTATTGTTTTGCTGTATCTACAATACTTGAAGAGAAAAAAAGAAGTGCAATGTGGTTTTAATTTCATCTAAAATAGATAAATGGAGTATTGATTCAATGTAATATCATGAGGACATGAAGTAAGAGGAAATAAATTGTGTCTGTAATTGTGTTGCCTTTATTATATTGATAGTACTGTTTTGTCACCTCAGATTGAGGCTGTGCACTTTAGATTTAAACTGTACAATGTTGCAAATCAACATGTGTTGCTGTATAAGCTTGTACAATATATTATTGATATGTCATTATTTGTGTGGTAGTAGTACTGGCTCTTGATATTATAAGACCTGCATTCACACCAGTCCCTCTACTATATCTTTGCTTGGTATTAACCTCTCCTCGTCAGCTTTTGGGCAGATCTCTCACCTCACCTCGGTGGACTTCCATTGCTACCTGCGATGCATAGTGTAGCAAGTCAAGCTGTAGAGGAGATATCAACTCTATCAGGAAGGACTTCAATAGGATGTGTCAAAAATAGCAGACTAATCACTGAAATACCGAGCAGAGCAGAAAATTATAATCTTTTTTTCTTGCTGGGAAAAAGGCAAAAAAAGAGCTTAAAAAGTGAAAATAGTACTGGGACAATGACGAGCGTGATCAGTAGCTTGGTTACATCTTGCATGTGCAATTCTCTTCCAAAGTGCTAAGTGCAGACAACGTATTTATTAGCTGTATGTGCCAATTCAAGATTCACGTTCAGTGTTCCAGAAGAACCAGCTTTTTCTTTTGTTGTTTTTTTTTTTTTTTTCATGTTACTGTACTTATTGCAGCCAGGAAAGAGCGGCATAGCAATCTGTTCTTGTGTTTGGCCAAAGTATTTTATCTGTGGTGTTGATCTAAATCCAAATAAAAGTGTAAAACGTGACTCTGGGTCTTTTCATTAGCAACACTGATGGGCATTCTGAGCATTTATCACTTGTTCCATTTCAGAGCAAGGCCCCAATAAAGAGAATGTTTAATTGTAACTCTATGTCTCCTACTGGATTTTTTCATTACAGGATGCAGTCTGTTAATTATTGTAACATAAAAAAACCAATTCCATCAGCTGACCCTTTTTGAGGCGATACTCGGCACCAGCGTACAAGTGTAAATCTGCCATCTGGTATTCCTTTACCTTATCTTTGCAAGACAGATTTAGTTGCTTTCTTCTCTTCAGACAGTCTTGATATTTTTTTATGTTTTGTTTTGTCTTTTTATTCCACAGCACTTACCCCCAAATTGACCATAGACTCTAATCAGCCTCCAGCACAGCAGTGAAAGCAGTCAGGGCCCTTTCCAGGATGACACAGACTATATGATGGCAACAATTTAAAAGGGCCATGAAGTGAAAAAAGACCAACCAATACAAAAATTAAGATTTTAATCCTCACATCTCCCCTGGCCCAAGACCTCATTCTTCCAAAATCTGCCACCTGTCTACTCTATTTTCTTTCCTCCCACTAAAGTCCTGCCTGGCGTGATGCCAACAGCAGAGAAAGAAAGCAAAACGATGCCTGAAATGAGATTTTCTGTATCATTTCTTCAAGCCTGCAGCACAGTTTGGGATCAATGCCTATGCCGAGTAACAGCACAGAGCCCAGCTAGGAGCTCTGTAAGAAAATATAGAGAGGGAGACAATGCAGGGAAAAGGTATTACCCTCACCCTGATGAAGCCCTTCGTTTGGCACTGGGAAGGGAGCACTGGTTTGGTATTTTTGATTACTACCCCCATGGAAGTGTGTGAAGCTTGGGCTTTGCTATAAGCTGGTTGCATCCAGAGCTGCATGGAGTCTCCCTGCGAGATGGAGGACTGGAAGGGTTTTGCCCAACAGAAACGAGCACAGAGTCTTGGCTGTGCTCAGGGAAAGCAAAGTACAAATGCCAAGAAAGGGGGAATTCACACAGCAGCCTGAGCGCCTGCTCTTTAGAAAGGCCGGTTCCTTTGTTATTCTTCCAGGAGAACAAAGCCTCAGTTTTGCTGTTTCCCTGCTTTTTAACACAAAACCTCCAAAAGACCACCGTGCACAGGGAAAACCATGGATCTAGAAGAGGAGATGACCTAATATGTGGCTGCCGCACATTCACATGGTTCTGTTGCATCTGTGGCTGGTGGGTTCCCACGATGCTGTACAATCCCATAGAGCTCCCAAGAGCCAATGTTGCTGTGGGACGCTCTGCCTCCCCACCCCACTGTGTTCCTTCTATCTCTCTGCATTAGTCCCTTCTTCATTCTTGCCCCTTTCCCACAACATGTGTGTAGGTAGGTGAGCATCTTAACCATCTTCAGAATTTGATGGGACCTTTTACATTTTTCTGAAGGGATTAAGTTTCCTTTGATGAAGATGACAAATCCAGTTAAAACCCCACCGCAATGAGACTGGGGTCCTCGGTCCCAGAAGTGGTTGTTTTTTCCTTTATCATGGGATGGTCCAAGCTAGCTCCACAAGAAGCACAGTATCCACAGATGACCCCATTCTGTAACCAGTCTGCTAGAAAAAAGAGACAAAGCACCAAGGAAGAACCCTGCAGTGAGACCTCTAAAACCCACCAGGAGCCATCCTAATTGACTTACAGCCACAGTCCATGGACTGTGTTTAGTGCTCTTGATAAGTTGTTTTAAACATGAGTTTAATAAAACACAGTTTAGTAAAGCTTAGATAAACCAGAGTCTGTGAAGCAGAGACTATCTGAATGAGCAGAGTGGAATATATCATAGAGTCACAAAACTATAGAATGTGTTGGGCTGGAAGGGACCTTTAAAGGTCATCAAGTCCAACCCCCCTGCAGTGAGCAGATCAAGTTGCTCAGAGCCCCATCAAGCCTGACCTTGAATGTCTGCAGGAATGGAGACTGCCACCTCTCTGGGCAACCTGTTCCAGTATTTCAACACCCTCATAGTAAAGAACTTCTTCCTAACATCTAACCTACACCTACCCTGCTCTAGCTTAAAACCACTGCCCTTCGTCCTGTCACTACGTGTCTTTGTTAATGGATGCCTAAACGGATGCTGTGTGAGGAAATGGACAGAGTGCAAAACTGTATCATGTCAATAAAATGCAGCAGAATATTCTACTGATTATGTCTATGTGCCATGAGTAACTAGAAAGCAAATTCAGCTATTGAAACAGCTATTATAGGCACCATCCAGTGCCAGCAGAACTGCAGACCAAGACCTGTGTCTGCACTAAAACAAACTGCATCTCAAACCGCATAAACCCTGTGCAGTTCTTTTTGTTTATTATTATTTGAGGGGTCGGGGGAAATGAACATGGGCACATAATTTTGGTCCATACATGTAAAGAATAGCAAGAAAACATATAAAAGTGATTTCTTGACATGATATTTTCATCAATACTCAGCAGCTGCTGGGGACGGTTAATGCAGAAACAACAGTACAGGTAGGCTCGCCTGCAGCTTTTGCAAATCCTCGGTCCCTGGGCCATGCTGGGATGGATGAGGGGCAGGAGTTCTTAGCTCAGCTGGCCTGACAACACGAGGTGGACCACCCAAAGACATGGCTGGTGAGATGGTTGGGTCTTAATGAGTATGATTGCTCATGAATGCTACTCGCTCTTCTGCAAATGGCTAACAGGAGGGACCCAAAGGAAAGCCCTCACCTAACCTCCAGCCCACAGCTCCAAGGAAGGCAAGTTACATGTATTAAATTCATCTTCCAGCATGATTAAGGAAGAAACTAAGCAAGACAGAGCTCAAGGAAATGTATCTCTTTTATCTGACTTAGCCAGGCTAACTGCCAAGTAGAAAATCATTCTAGGTAGAAAGAGAGCCCCATAGAAAGCCACAGGATACTGTCTTTAATGTACTGATGTCTTAGACTTACAATGTCTGAACTATCGGCTTTCTACCTGACCAGCTATTAAGGGAAAGCCAAGTGCTGCAGCTGAAAAAATTACAGTCCTGAACTTGCTCTTAGCTGAGAAGACAGAGTGGCTGCAAGTCATCACACTGCCCGTTACATCACTGCAGGATGCAAGTGGATAGATTTTACATTGGAGCAAGAAATTGGACCTGAGATTAGAGTCAGAGGAAAAGGAATATGTACCTCTTTTTGCATTAGAACAAAACCCTGTGATTGTTGCTCCTGAAATTCTTGCATTATAAAGAAAAATAAATTTTAAAAATCTGTTCTATACATTTACATTGCACAAACAGAGTAAAGGCTATTTTCTTAGGGCACAGAAAAGTCACAGGCCACGCAAGGATGGAAACCTCCAGTTCTCCCACTACTCTGCAACAGCTGCCTCTAACCATATTCTCACTCCAGCCAATGCCTGGTGCCTAGTCTTCCAAAGGCATTCAGACACCTCACTTCCACAATGTGAACCCTGATTGCTCAATCCCAGTCCTCTAGACTACTGACCTTGAGCCTCTGATCCATAAACCCCTGTGAACAATTTCCCAAAGATCTGTGACTGAACACCGGGAAGAACAAGTTCATGTATTGCTCTGCAGTACGTGAAGTCTCTAAAGGGGTCCTCCCCTTCCACAGAAAGATTTGAGAGGCTTACAACTCAAAAGAACATGAAATCCTCACAACTAGGCAACCCTTCTTTCTGAAAAACTTCATTTTGCACTACAAATAACAGGATCTACTGGCATCTGAACTGCACTGGGCACTAAAGTCATACAAGATTTTAATTATATAACAGCCAAAAGATATGCTCTGCACAACAAGCATCAAACTAACATTCAGGACAGAAAGTATAAAAATTGGTATACATAAATTGCACTATTAACCTATAAATGTTTATTATTTTGTATAATCATGTGTCAGTAAATTTCCATCTTCTCACACTTCTGCACTGCCTGTGTGACTGACTTCTATTTTCCTACCCATCCTTCTCTGTCCTGGTAATGAAAGTGGTTCTGGAAGAAAGAACAGACGTTTGGGACTTGATGTAAACATGCTTTTGCTGCTCTGAAAAACTAAAAGGAAATGGCTTGTGTTAAAATAGTTAGCTGCAGACCGCAGCTTTTTAAAGATGATCTATAAAGAGCGATGAGGCAGTGTCGTTGAGGACTGCACACATTCTGGGGCTGCCTGGGAGAGCTCCCCAGGTGCTCCTGTGCTGAGAGGCAATGCCGACCACAGGAAGAGACTCCACAACAGTTCCTGCCAAACAGCTTACTCTGCCAAAGCTCATCCAGCTAATTTCCCCATTTGGATGAACCACTGCTGTTTGTAGCACATTGGCCATCAGCTGAAGCCCAAGCCTTGAAGCAGTAAAAGCTACAGAGTGAGCTCAGGATCTGAAATCATGGAAGAGGGTGCACAGAGCTTGTATGATGACTTTTTTCTTTCACCAGTCTTTCCTTTTGATCAGGAAAGACTGTGGAGATAAAATACGAAGCTTTCAGGCCATTTTCAGTTTCATCTTTCAACAAATCTGACTTTGGGACATAGTATTCAGAGCTGCTCCTTTTCCTTTCACCAGTTTCCAGATGCATGACTTCGAGCAGCGTATTTGATAAATCCTTCTGGCTGCAGAAAGCTCAAAGAAACCAGGACAACATAACTGCACAGTGCCTACAACGAGGATTCCCAGAGATCAGTCCAATAAAGCTGTCCTTCCTGGGAGAGGTGGGATAGTGCATCTTCCTCCTGCGGTGGACACTGAGGTCCTACCTGGGAGCAGAACACATCTAGATGAATTATGAATCCTCTGCCACAGATTTATTTCCACATACCTTTGCTATCCCTTATTCTATGGCTATGGCTCTTGCACTAGCGGTTTGGGTTGCTACTCTCGACAAATCTGTCTATATTAAATTTAGGAGAATTAAATTGTTTTAATAGTGATGCTAATGAGAGTTGGCAAGGGCGATATTAATAAAATGCAAAATGCCTGAAGTAAGCTCCTACTACTAGGCGAGATTTGTGACAGTTCTGAATAGATGCTTCCACAGAAGTTTTTAGACTGCAAGATTATGGTTGGGTCATCTTCTGTAATAACTTTGGATTAAAATACAATAATTTCCTGTTTGCAGTCTACAGACCTAATAAGCTGTGTTGGGAATTATTATCCAACAAGTAAATGATAAATGGCAGGGTTATGAAATAGTGCAAGTGCCTCCATATCTTACTCTGTCCTTTTGCCTTCAATAAAAATGAGTTACAATACTGCTTACTAAAGAGGTGTTTTCCATGCTTAACCAAACAAAGATCTTTCTATTTACATCTCACATTTACTAAAATTTTGGTAGATGCCAGTAGCTGAAAGAAATTATCACATTAAAGTAAAATGCAAAATATGTATGATTAACGGTAGTGCTCAGATATGCCAGTTGATGCATACACTTTACTTAGTGCCTTATTTGTACATAATATGGCTCAAATTGTGTTGATTCATTTCTCCCTTTGCCATTTCTCTTAATTCACAGTGTCATGTTTTTATGAGCTGGTGCTGCAGGAAAATCTACACAAAAAGCACGTATTCTTGATATGACACTGGCAACCAGAGAGGTATACATGGGTTGTCTCACTACTTTGCCATTGCTTCTGAAACAGTCCACCTCTTATTTGCCAATGGGATAGACTTTGTCTTCCACAGATGACAATTTGAAACCACTTCTTTTCTTCAGCTAGTTCAGCTGCAATCATTATGAAAAAAAAAAAAGATAAAAATAATCAAACTCAAAAAACCTAGTGATTGGATCTGATTGTAGCTGCCTCACTTGCAATGCAGCTGAAATTTTACCAGTGTATTACAATTATTGAAACCAATTTTCTTGCAGTAATTCTGGTAGGAATCTTGAATAAATTGCAACTATTGATCACTAGCCTTGGTATTTCCCATCCAGAAAGTATGTTGCTTGGTTCACATTGTAGTCAGCCTCACTTACTCCCAGACTTGTTTTCAGAGTGAACCAACTAATCCTTTTCTCTGGGAAACCGGGCACATTTGACAGGATAGGTCACCACAGAGTCTGATCCAAGCAGACAGCACAGATGCAGACTGCATGAAGTTTGACTTCTGCATCACAGGGGACATTGCAATTTTTAAAAAAAAGCACTCTTGCTTTCTCTTGAGTACACAAAAAAATACCCTAGTGTCGTGCATAAAAACATTCTGCAGGCTGTAACAGAGCCCTCTCAGAACTCATAGAATCATTTAGATCATTTAAGATCATTGAGTCCGACTGTAAAGCTAAGGCTGCCATGTCCACGACTAAACCATGTCCTCAAGTGCCACATCCACACATTTTTCAAGAAGTGTTGAAAAAATAATTATGCCTCAGGACTACCCTATTGTACCCTGAAGAGACCTGGTCCAAGTGTCAAGCAGTGTGGATGTGGGCAACATGCTGGCCTTCAGCAGGGTGGATACAAACCGGCCCATCCAGCTGACTCGGGGTGTATTTCGGGTCCATCCACAGAGATACAACAGGCATAGTGAGAGGACCAATGTGTTAAATGAATCTAGGTACTCTCCTGCTCCAGACAAATGGCTCATAGCAGGGACTAGGATATGTCAGGATATCTTTGTTCGAGTGGATCCGGTAAGGCACCATAGTAAGGTGGTGAGTGTTTTCATTTTTATCTCTGACTGTCTTGGGGCTGACAGCAAGGAAATCTTCAGAAATAGGGAATGACTTGTCCTCATGGGCAGCAACAGCCTCTCTGCAGGGCTCTCACTGCTAGCACATCTCTTGGGAGACTGCTGTGCTGCTGCTCAAGGGAGTCCTAAAGAGTAGCCAGCAAATGGCTATGCTCCGTTACCTGGCACATGAATATTTAGAGCAGAGCAGAAGGGACAGCATTTTGGAGCGATGCCATTAATGGCTCTCATTTCCTAAGGGTGGATCCTCGTTTCTGGCCACCCATCCCTATTTTCAATGCCCAGGACTGTGCATGAGCTTTTGGCTGTTGTTGGCCACCCTTTGCGGTGCTACTATATAGTCATTGAACGTGAACTAACTCCAAGTTGATTCACATAAATCATTGCCACAGGAAGAGCATTGTTCATTGGTGATTAAAGTGGCAAGAAATGCTCTTAATTCCTTCTGCTGACATTTGGTCTGGATGGGTTGGTACAAAACTAATTCATAGACGTACCCAGAGAGCTTTCTGGCTGTCACACAGAGAGTGGCTCTGCAGGAGCCTGTCCCACACCTGATTTTGTCCAGTTTCTCACTGGTGACTCGGACAGTGAAACACGGATTTCATCTATCGAGTGCCTAGACTGTACAGTGCAAGGAAGGGCAGAAGTCAGGGAAGAACAGGAGAAGGGTGGCAGCTGAATTCAAACTGATCTTGACAACCTGGAAAAATAATATGAAAAAAAAAGTTAAATCTCAGTAAATGCTGTCATTTCAAGCAGGATTAATCACAGCTGTAGATTGGAGGTCTGGGTTACTCAGCAGCCTTTCAAAAAAGGGGCTCAATTGTTAGTGAACAATATCCTATCAGAGAAACAAGGATGTAGTTATTCTGGATTATATAAGTAGGAAGATGGTTTACACCATAGACTGAGTCATTTCTCTGATCTGTTCATCAGTAATGACTGGTACAGCCTCAATGGGCACATAGTACTCAATTTTAGGCATCACACTTCCAGAAAGACATTAAGATGACAACTACAATCATTACTAGTGATCTAAAAACATGCACTCTGCAAGGAAATACCGAAAGTTGAACTCTCTGCCTGAAAAACATGCTGAAAATTGTAATGAAAAGCTTCTAATATCTGGAAGTTTGCTATGGAGATGAAGTTTTTTTTTTTTCTCTGTGGTCATGAAGGCTAAGACAAGAAATAATGTGTTCAAACTCCAGCAGAACAGATTCAATTCAATATTAGAAACAGATTTCCAGTGGCAAAGGTAATAAGCCTCAGAACAGCTTACCTTGGGAGTCCATGGGATGCTGGAGGTCTTCAGAACAGGGTGGATGAATGTTAAGTGAGGAAAAGCTGACCCTACTTTGAGGGACAGACTAAGGACTCTCCTTAAATCTTTCCTGTCGTATTTTCCTGTGACTCAAGGCAGTAGCTCTGGGTTAATCTGTGCCTACCTGTAACTCCTTTAATGACATTTTTCAAGACCGTGTCAGTGCTGTGGATCAACGAAAAGTTAATTTCTAGGAAATCCAATGTAGCAAGAGAGCAGCAGAGATCTCAGGCAATCAATGCCATAAAAGATATAAGGAACTATACTGTACTGATTATCTTCCTTTGGTAAAGGCAGGGACCTTCTGAAATGCCAACACCCCAGCCTACTGCTGCACTACATTAACTGTACAGTTAGCTGTCTCCCCCTAAAACAGTAACTGTTGTAAAACACATCAGAAAAGTCCTAAAAAAGATTCTCAAATCTAGGTGCTGTGAGAGAGGTTGGAGCAAGAAATGCAGATTACACTTGCGACTGAATTTTGAAGGTAACAAAGTAAAAGCAGGAAGAGAGAGAGAAGTTGGTGTGTTTGAATCTGCTCCCACCAGCTCTGCTGGAGCAGCAGCTGGGGTGCTCATCTTGACCCCTTAAAACCAGGACTGGGGAAACAAACTCAGTCTAATGTGTCCAATTCAAATTTGTCAGCCTGTTTTGCTTACATGTTCTCACCACATTATGTGTTCACCGGTAAATAATTTGTTTATATAGATATTACAGGATTTTAAGTAGGTAAAACAGGGCTTGGAGCTGACAGCCCTCCTATGCTGCACTGTGCCTTCAGGGCATGGGGAGAAAGAAGGGAAAAGGGAAAAGGGAAAAGGGAAAAGGGAAAAGGGAAAAGGGAAAAGGGAAAAGGGAGGGATAGGTGTAGAAGCAAGGTGACTGGAAAGAGAGTGAGATTTCACTTGTGGTTGTAGAAGGGGGCCAGTGCTGATGCTGCACATCACAGGACAGTCCTGGTCTAGTCCCAGATGAAATACAGAAGCCAGACCCAGCTGCTGGTGACTCTTCTTTAATTCATCTTTCCAGCTGGGTGATCTTGGATGCTCTCTCATCCTGACTCACCTTGAAAATTAACCCAGTGAAGTGGTGAACAGGTGATAAAATATCCCTGTAGCCTTAGTTACTGGCAGATATGTGTTGGAGGAAGGTAGCTGTAAATCCCATTCCTCTACAGCCACACAAGCTGAGTTTGATCCAGCCCCTGCCTGAGTCTGAGGCAAAATTCCCACTGACTGCAAATAGATTTGGACTGAGTTTATGAGCCACATGATTTACAGGACATCTTGGCTGCCTAAACTAACGTCCATCTGTTTCAATGCCATTTATAACACCTAACAAATTGGTCGAGCCTGGGGGCTAGGCAGGGCCTGACAGGCAAACACCAAATGGAAACCTGAATTGTCAGTGCTGCTGCAAAGCAGCTCTTTGGACATGGCTATTTCTCGTGGAGTCTTCCCTGGAGCAGCACTCACGTGCTTGCTCTTCATCTCCCGGCAAAGGGGTTACCAAAGCAAGGGTTCATCTGGGGAGGAGGTGCCTTCAGGGAGCGGGAGGAAGGAGTTGGTGGCCCATCCTGGCATCACCCTGCCAGGTCCTAATGCTCCAAGGCAGCTGGTGGCCAGTGATGGGTGTTGATCTGCTTTCTAGGCAGGTAAGGTATTGCCAAACCATTACAAATGCCTATAAGATTTTTAAAAAAAGCCAAAAAAACACCTGGTACCTGAGCAGCACATATTTTTGGAGGTAAATATTTGGTTTGTATGCATAAACGAATTAAAATAGGCACCAGAAGCTGGGTAAATGACTAGTATACTCTGGCAGTTGAACAAAGAAAGCATGTTTATCTTAAAAAATGAAGAGTGAAAAATAAAGAAATAGGAATGAAGTGACTTGGAAGGGGAATAATAGATTTTTCAGTTCAATGGGAAGAATAAGATTCTTTCAAAAATCTATACAAGTTGGCCTGAAATGAATTTGTGTTGCTGAAACAAAAACTATAAATTTAATTTCTGATCAATGAAACCATGTTAAAACTAAAGTCGTGATTTCTTTTGAGTTTATTTAGCCTCTTAAACCTAGTGGGTTTTTTTTACAACAGGTGATGTTTTCAACAAAAACTGTTATTTCAAAGTTAATGTCACATCTTCAGCTTAAAAATGCAGAAATTACATTTCTCAAACATGTTCAAATTGTGGCTACACTTCCATCCAGCATAACTGGCTGATAGATCAAAGCTGGTTTGATCCAAGCTACATTTGGAGCCCACCTGGCCCTTTTCCTCCCCTGCAGATCTCATTTCATTTCTGAAGGAGTTTTTCTGTCATCCCACACACTTTGGAAAGCCCTTGGGTCGCAGCCAGCTGCAAGGTAGCTGGAGGCTGAGGTGGCCTCACCCTCTTTCATGATGGGACCATCTTTGTGCATTAGTTAGAGTAAACTGAGTCAACTCTCTCTCAGTATTGGTCTGGCTATGGGAGGTCAGTATGAGTAAGGCAAAGGTGTGGAGATAAGAAGTAGTTTAAACCTGGTCACCCACCAGCTACTGCACAGTGGCAAGAGATGAGCCTGGCTTTTCTTCTGCATATCCTTAGTCTGGAAATGTGGGCCTTCCATAGAGACTTCCCCCAAAGCAGATTTACGATGTGTATAAACTCACTCATTATAGTCTCATCAAGTTATAAACTTCTCACCCTCGTGACAATTACCCTGAAGGCGTGTTGGTAGGGGTGGAGGTGGCCTGGCAGCCATCCCACATGAAATAGTGGATTTTGTGAACCAGCAAAGCACTGTGTGATCATGCAGCCTTCCCTCCACCAGGTACTGGACTCAGCTCTTTGAGGCTGAAAAGAAACGAGGGAAAACTAAACAAATGCTGTTGGTTAATGTCAAAACTTCTTATCAGGCAGTGGAAGAGATGAGAGGTAGAAGCTGAAATGCACAACGCAGACACAGCCGCTGGCAGGAGACAGAGTGGCTCAGAGAGCAGCAGACACTCCCATGGGTACTGCCGATTGCTAATGTGTTTTTAACTTACTGTAATATTTTTCTACTAAATAGGAAAAATGAAAAGTGGGGGAAGACATCTGATTTTCTGCAGGTATCTTCCCTCAAGAGCATTTTCAAGGATTTGGCTGAAAGTGTAGAGGGAGGAAATGCTCATACCAGATGAAAAACGCTGCAATATCACATTACGCTGAGAACACTCATTTTCCAAGGAATAAGACAGTCCTCCCCTCACAACTGCAGATAATAAAGTGTTTTTAAACCTGTGCAGTGAGACAAACGAAAGGAATTGCCATGTTCACGTGTTCGCATGAAATGTTTTATTTCATTCTCAACTTGGATGTCATTATTTTCAAAAAGAGACAAGCTGACCTAGAACTGTGCAATTAAATTGTTACATTTGTAAACAGACTAATAATACATTGGTAGCAATTTGGCTATATATATTACTCTTCATTATTAGCTATCTGGAGAAGATGTTGATACAATTAAACAGCGTTTTATATATGATTACAGTGATTGCAAACTTTTTTCCTAGCCACATATTCTCATATAAGCATTTTAATAACCAACATTTATGAATTCATTAGATAAAACCGTTCCTCTCATTTTCTTATGTGTTTCTGATGCAGGGATCTGTGTCTCTCCTCAGTACCTCATTTTCTTTTATTTCTTTTTCATCTCATGTTTATACATCTATCATCCAATTTTTACCACCATGTGTCTATAAAGATAATATATTTATCCACGAGGCACACATCAGAGATGAACAGAGTTGTGGAACTAAATCTCCTAAGCTGTGAATAAAAGAAACCTTAGTTGTACTTTGTAGTTAACTTTGTGCCTGGAAATATTTACTTTTCTGTAGAGGATATTTTACATAATGCAGCTTAAAGAAGAAACTCTCAAAGCATAAGTACCTGGACTGGTTTGGGGGAGAGTGAGTCAAAGACCAGAGCAGGGCATGAAGTCAGGTTTTGACACTTCAGGCATTAGTCGGCCACCAAGAAGGAACAGCTGAAGCGTAGAGGAGAATTAATTTTGGTGGGCACTAACAAAGAGCAGAGTGCTTCCCAATCATGCTCCAATACAACTTAAGCCTTTTAAAAGTTAAGGCAAGTAGATGTGAGGATGCTGCACTGGGACGAGGAGATGATGTCTGTTTGCAGCTTTACCACGTCCAGCCAAGACTTCTGCTGCAAGTACTACATTCACCGAGGCAATGTTGGGGTGCAGTGCCTCCAAGCATCCTGGTCCACCACAGAGCTGGCCATTGGGGTAAGGCTTTCCTCTAGATCATGAGACTGTCTGTCAGAAGATGATGTTTAAAAAAAAAGTCGCAAGTGTTGGAGGTGCTTCAGAACTATCTCCAGTTCCTGCAACCTGTGTGATTCAGCTGGTGGCTGAACTCCTGACCATGCTGAAGTCAGAGCTGAAAGTGCTGCTAAATCTAGGGGTCCCAGGCGGCCACTGGACATTTTTGCTCCTAGCTCCCACCAGAGCTCGTTGGGTTTGATGGTGACTTTTTTCTGCATGCTGACAAGCTGCAGTAAAAAAGGTGCTGCATTTTGACAGTGGGTAAGGTGTTGCCCTCTCCAATCCCTGCACTTCTCAAGAGGACATGCTTGTCACGGATTGACAGTTTGTTTAGAGTTAAACTGTCAAGCCACACTGGGCATGCCCAGAGGATAGAAAGGCCATGAGGCTGTAAAATTAGCTACTTCCAACATGCTGCTTCCAGGCAGAACCTTGCAGGCTAGCATAGAGATGGACAGATTGGAGGTCCATTCTCCAGGGCTAGGGATAGGAGGGGGCTGCTAGTTATCCTCCAGAAAGATGAATCCTGATTTACTGCCAAGGAAATGAAAGGAAAAAAAGGATTTAAACTGTGTAAGTTTTTCCAGGTCCTGGACACTACGCTGAGTTGTTGACACTTGTTCTGGATGGACTGTGGCATGACAAAAACAACTCTTCATTAAAAAATAATCAAGGAATTTGTGTTTCATCTGAATATGAGGACAATGTATTCAATGGCTTTAAAATACTTATAGGATTATGATGCTATATTGTTTTACAAAGTAATTAGAAAACTTAGCAATTACAACATGCAGAAGCACAGCAATGCTGTATTAATAAGTAGAAACTGGAACATTCAAAGAAGAGTGCAAGGTTGTGCCTCTGTTTTTTAAAGCATCCTACAGACTCTGTGGCATGGATTAGATTCTCTGTGAATTCTGCAATGTGGTTTATTTTCTGCAAAATTCCGTAATGCAAGGATAACAAAAGTGTTTTGAGCATATATCATGAATAGGTATCAGTTCTGCTCAGAGTCTAAGATATATACACACAAAATACACATGAAAATCAAACATTTGTTTAAAAATGAAGGCAAAGTTATTCTACTGGGGTCAGTGAGACATTGTTTTTCATTCACTTTGCTAAGCTCATGTTTTCTATTAGAAGAGCTTTAAGTGGAATGTGCTTGGGACGTTTTAAGCAGAATAACAGGGATCAAGACAAGATTAACTGGGACGGTGAAAACCTTGAAGTACACATTAGCCTACATTGTGTTAGATTGTGCCTTTCTGTATACAAAAAATGGATTATACATGTATGCCCTATTATTCAACAGACCTTAATGATTGCCAGCATTTACACAGACTCCATTGTCAGCTGCATTTCATGGCTAGTGACTAATCTACTGATTTTTCTGTATCTTTATAGAAGTAACTTGGAAAATGCTTAAAATTATTCTATAGATTTCTTCCTCTTCATGAACTCCAAAGACTACAAAGAAACTTCTACACTTGCTAAGCATGGATTAAGAGAAAACAAGGATTTTCTTGTCTAATGAAAGAGTTTTACATGTTCTTAGTCTAGCTGCTAGTGTGAGAGCTCTAGTTTATAAGAAAAAGAAACACAGCTGCATTTAGTCATAATGTTTAGTAAGCGAGAGGCCTTACTACACAGAGATACAATAGAAATAAAAAACACAACCCCAAACCCTGTAGTTTTAACAGCTTCCCAGTTCTAAAATTCTGAAAAAACCCACATGGTTCCGTTTTTAAACTCATTATGTTATTGTTTTTTAAACTCATTATAGTCTTCTCTAAAACTGAAGAAGACAAGGATATTTCTGAAGTGGTCATGAATCAGTTTGCAGAATAGTAAGAAAATTATAAGGTTTTGGCTGCATATGTAGTTGTAAATGGAAACTATTGTGTTAGTCTGATTCTACTACGGGAAATTACTTCCTCAGACATAAATTTTTTATTTTTTTAATAGATTTCATATTGTTTAATCTGCTTTTTAAACTAAACTATTGAGAAATGGTGCATGAGAAGTATTTATTTTCAGATTCATCCTTTATTTTACAACAAAACTCCTTGTTATTTGGATAAAGAGCCAGAAGCAAAATTTGCTTGCAAAACTCAGCACTTGATTAATCACGTGGCCATTAGTGTATTCAAATGGACACTTATTAACCACAATTATCCAATGAGCATAAATACTCTGTGCATGTAATTAAAAATCACAGAAAATGTGCAGGCACACTATGTGTAGTTATTTACCCTGTAATGTTTAGCATGTTAGGAGAGTTCAACAGACCTCACTTTCTGTCTGGTACTTTATAGTCTTTAATCTTCTATGAATAGGAAGCAGATAATCTGCTTTCCTTAAGGTACAGGTGGCTAGTTAAATAAAATCAGTAACGTGCCCCACCTTACAGCAAAACACTTTTAATGCTTTTTCCAGCTTTTCTAGAACGGAAACACACTGAACATTAAATTGTCACATTTTACTATTTGGCAAGAAATTGTCCAGCATTAACTCAGCTCATTGCTTCTGAGTATCCTGGAGGTTCTTCTTAGTACTGCTGCAGCATCTCTGGGTGCTCTGGACGGTCTTGCTGTGGTCCATGCTCAGGTGCAGGTTCACTCTCAGCCAGCACGGCTGTCAGCACTGTTGCTTTTTTTAGGATACCAATCAGAAAAGTTATTTCTTCTCGCAAGTACAGGCTTTCCTGTTGAAATAATTGTCGATAATTTCAAAGCTATCAGACAGCTACTGAAATCAGTCTGAAAAATGCCGTTATCAACTCAAGCGGAGTGTAGTGACAGATGTGAAGCTAAAAATACCAGTCCGACAATTTTTCGAAAAATCAGGCCCTACTGAGAGATGTATCACAGGCTTAGCTCCCTCAGGGTCTGGGCACAGACATGGGCTAATGAGCAAGAATATATGGGAGGAGCCAAGGGCTGGAGGAAGGCAAAGCTGGACCTTCTCCCTGCTCCCTGGAGCATGACTTTGCCGGGGCTGGAGCACGGCAACGTTAGAGCAGCAATGTTGGCCCAGCTGTGCTGAAGCGAAGCATGGTTTTGTTTTATCCTCTGTGCCAAAGGCTTAGGTCCCCATATGCTGAGGATTCCCTTGTGGAGGAAGAAACTGCTTCTGTCTGCTTAAAAAGCCATGGGAGGTTTAGAACAAAGGCAGGCAGCTCTACCCTCCATAACTCATACTCATGACATACCAAGGTGTGTTTCCATCACATGCAATACAAAACCATGTGCACTGTGCCCCTGGCAGACTCCTGAGACTTGGTTATTATATTATTGCATTACAGATGTTTACCCAAGGAGCTTATCTTCTGCATCTGCCTCTGAAGACATCCCCTTTCATTAAACATCCCTCCTGAACACTGTCTGACCCTGTTTGCAGTTTTACCCCTACTGTGATTCTCACTCCTCTGTCCCTCCTGCAAATGAATGTGACAAATTGCTGTGAGCTGGACATCAGCATTCTTCCACTGCAAAATAATTGACTTTTTTTAATCTTATTTTTTTACTATTTTACTTTAAACCAAGGTCAAGCCTTCCCCTTATACACAAACTATTTAATCACATAAGATTTGTTACTTTGTGTCTTTTTTTCCCTAATATAGTTCCTAATACATCCAGGGAAAAATGCTGGAGCTTGAATTCCCTAGTAGCACATTCTCAAATTTTCAGTGTCTCTCCAGAAATGTGTGATTAAAAATAGACAAAGGAATTGCTTTGCAGACCTCAGCATCCTCTGGTTATTTTTCCCCCTAATTGCTGAAGTTGACCAGTAAAGCCAGGTTCACTGCCTGATGGGCCATTTCAGTGTTTGAAAAAAAAGACACTTAGAAAAACGCAGTGGCCAGCTTTATCGAATCATTTTGTCAAACCTATGTAAAATCACCCTACCAATAAATTTAATGAGAATGAACTAAATAGCTTTCTACTGATGTAAAAGGCTTGCATTTCCAGATAGAGCAAGGAACTTTGTTATTCCACACTACTGGCAAGTGTCTGCTTTTGTCTGTCATTTTCCTTCTCTGGATTTTATTATCATATTGCTGTAATGAAAAACACAAATCATCTGGACAGCAACGGCAAGGAGCCGTATCTCACTGTTCTGATGTCACCGAATGACTATACTTCAAGGCTTTGTCATCATATAACTTCCGTGAAAAATACCAACTACTCTGAGGACTTGCATGCAAATAAACAGGAGCTGGCTACACAGGTCTCTGAGTCACGTCAGATGGATATTTCAGCCGTGCCTTTGCCTGTGCCCTTCACTGCTGGCTGGCCGCGGCAGCTCCCCGGGCAGCAGCTCCTTGTGGATCCTTCTGTGCTCCTCCGTGGGGACCAAGGGCCAGGGCTCGGGATTTCCCAGGGGGAAAATCAGGCATTACAGCACAGCAGGGAAAGTTCTGTTCTCCCTGTAATTTCACACTCTGAGAACCAGTGTTTCATTGCTATCGCTCTATTTGTAATCCAATTACTTCGTGCATTGATCCCTCCCATCTGACAGCAGGAAATGCTGTTTTCTGAATTGTGTGCATTTATTGTGACTTGTATGCAAAATTCCCACAGTGGAAATAGTGCTGTGGTATTGTAGCTTTTTTTAAGGCTCGATTCCCTGTCCTTTAAATTAAGAAGGCACTGGACTGGAGCACTAATTCAGCACTGTTTCAGCTCTCTGTCAATATTCAAATTGCCTCCCAACAAACTAAGCTCATTCAAGTGCTAAGAAACAGCTACGAGCAAAACTTATTTGGGTCTTTACATAGAAAGGATGAAGATCAAATCCAGAGAAACTGAGTGACCTTGCTTTAAAAAGCAGCTCAACTTGAATGTCTTTAGATGAAAGAGCTAATGATTGAGATATGTAACATGATATCTGGAAAACTGACCCCAATTTCTGGTTACTGACCCTCATCTTACCTGCTACTGCTGCAGAAAGCTCAAATACCTGCACAAAGGCAAGTGTGAACACATGCAGACTCTGCCAAAGGTTTCTACCAACAAAAAGAACTATGTGAGGAAAAACTGATGGGTTTTGGTTTTGAAAATTTTGCAAGTAATTGCTTCATTAAAAAAAAATCAATCCAAAACTATATAAAACCCCAAGGTAGTCATTTGCTGCAAATCCTTTTTAATTACACTATTATGAAAATGATATTTTGGGCTGAGATCTTTCCCCATCTAAGTTATTATTAGTGCATTTAAGGAGGACATCGCTGCTTGCATTCCTGAGCTTCCTCAACAGCAAAATGAAGTCAGAGGGGCACCAAAATATTCTCACCTGTGAAAAGAATTTAAGGTAAGAAAAGGTTACGAGAATGTGTAACACAAAAAAAGCCCACTACTTTCTCAACAGAGGCTGTATTAAGCTGTCCTTATTCCAGTGGCTCTCCAGGGGCTCTGTGTGTCCACAAGGCAGGCACAATCCTACCAGCAACAGCTGCTTGACCAGTGCTTCCCTTCAAGAAAACATCTTGGCTCATCGCTGCAGAACCATATTGCTCATCTTGTTTATAAAGCAAAACCTCTCGTACCTAGGTATTTATGGCATGGTAAGTGGGTGTTTTTATTATTTGTGAAAAAAATACAGTGATATTTGTACACTTAATGGTTGTAGCAACAATTAGCATTTGAAATCTGTGTAAAATAAATCACTGATCCCTGATGTATAGATGGGTTAACAGAAATACTTCTGTGGTAAACGCAGCACTGAAATATAGAGGCTGTTTTTTGACTGAAATATGGGACAAAACCAACTAAATCTAAAGCCTCAAAATCTGAAGCCCAACTTTGAATCATAAGAAATTTTGAGGCACACATGTTCTCATCTCAGCCAACCTGTAGTAGCTTACCAGGTGGTGTACTGGGCATGCCTTGAAACACCTACGTATTTGTGTAGCTAATCGGCTGAGTGTTTAGCTCAGTGTAATCCTTTTGGACTACAAACCAGATTTCTTATCATCTCATTCCATAGGCTTCTCCCAAAGATTTTCCTGGTGTACAAAAATCAGATGAGGTTCAGCACACAGCCACAGAGATGTTGCTCTGCCCTTTATTCAGGCATCCATGGTCAGAGATGGGGCAATGATAGTTCATCTTTTCCTCTGCTTCAATGATTTATTTTCACACCTCAATGAAAAGTGCCTTGTGCTGCACATTTTTTTAATGTGATTATTGTTGCACCCTTCTTTTTTTTTTTCCCTTAGGAGAACTATGGCATTTTAGATTAAAAGTGAACCTTACTTCTGAAAACTGTATTTATCCTATGGGGAGATATGCCTTCTTCTAGGTCAGAGTGATTAGTCTCACCCTGAACATTTTCTAAAAATAATTACCACATGTTTATAAAACTAAGACTTTGTCTTTTCATTCATATTATTTTAATGTGTGTGTATACATATATCTTTGTGTTTATATATAATAGGTCTGTAGCTGTGTGTATATATAAATATACATATATATATATACATATATACCATGTTTTATACCTACGTACACCTGCACATACGACTTGCACTGTGTCAAATATATAAACGTATTGAACGCCTTCTCAAATTTGCTTCCTCATGTCACCCTTTCGAGTACACAACATAGAAATAGCAGGAATATCAATTACACAGCATTATTACATGCTTGAGTATAACCAGTATAAACATGTTACATTGTTGTATAGTGTTACGTGAGCAGTAGCTGCTATGTTGTACCATCAGCTGTGTTTCTGAAAAATTCCAGAGCTGTTCCAGGTAGGTATGCTCCCAGAGGAGGCTAAAATGTTGCATTAAATGCATATTGTTAATGTTGAAAATTCCATTGAATAATGATATTTAAATTATTATTTAAAAAAACATTCAGAACAAAAAAAAGCACTTTAAGAAAGAAAAAACACTTTAAGGAAAAAAACAATCAAATTTGATTTTATTTTGAGCAGAGCAAATGATATGTAAATTTTTTCGTGTTGGTCTTAACTAAGTGCAAGTGGTACTGTATTTCTGGGTTCCTAAACGTTGTTGTCCAGCTATTCTAACAGTTATTTGTGTGTTCATTGTATTCACTGCTAAATTTCTTGCCTTTAGAAGACAGGAGACCAAGTACATAAAGTTAGATTCTAACCTGGTGGGGTCGATGGGGACTTTGTCACTGATTTTGCTGGAAGGTGAATTAAGCTTTTTATGCATTGCACTGTCTTGTTTGTGAAAGAGTAAATTATGAATTTGTTTCAGCACCTGCTTTCAAAGCTTATTGAAGACAGGGAAAACATTTCTTCATTAAAATGAATTTTTCATCACAATATTTACAAACTCTGTGTAACTGTCACCATCGTGAATATCACCACTGATTTACAAAGACACCCTGAGGCAGCCTTAGGAAGCAGAAAATGGAAGTGCAAGGAGAATGGTGGGCAAACACAGAGCCATGTCTCTGAGACGTGCATCTCCTGGAGATTTGACTGAAAAGGACCGGTCCAAGGCAAAGACAAATGAAAATGCAGGACTGGTCCATCTTCAGACTTAGATTTCAATAACTCACATATGTGTCACCTGTTCCCTAATGCAGTTGCTCTTGAGGAAACTGAAGATAGTCGCCTCTATCGGAATAAAGAAAAATTAGACTACAGAGGATAAATTCAAACCCATGAAAACTAGTAAACATAACTTCTGTGGTAAAAACCAGAGACATTAAAACCATATGTTGTTTTCTGTGCATGCCTATAAAACCACAGACTCTGAAAAACTTGCAGTGGTGCATCAAATGATGCAGCTAATATTTGTTATGTGTGTTTTGTTTTATATTCTCCCCTGTTATCACTCAAAGTTTCAGTGTGTGTCTGCGAAATGTTGTGTCCTGTACTGATGGAGACTCTATCTGACTGGGCATTTAGCCTCCCTATTGCTCTGTGTCAAGTGTAGGTAAGTGTATCAAAGAAATACCTTAAAATAAATACTTAGTGACTGTATATTTTTAGACTTGTCCTCAGGAAATTCAGTCTTTATCCTCAAGCTAAAAAATGAGGGTTCACACACACCCCCTCCATAAAGTTTTTAGGGTATCCCTTCAGAGACACATTCAAACAGTGCAAACACTACAGGTAGTTCTAGCTTTTTGGCTTTGGTGAAGCATAAAGCATCATTTGTGTGTTAAATACACACAGACACTGCAACTCTTCCCAAGAAAGCTCCTGTTGCACTTAATTTATTTCAAACAAAATTTTAGTGTCCTCTTCTTCTGATGCCTGATGGTCACAGCCCTGGAAAGTACGAGGTCTGTTTTTAATCTCTTTAAGGCAGAAAAGCACTGTCCTTTAGTGAAAGCAGATGGGAAAGCCTGGGATTCCAGGCAATTACACACACACACACACTGATCCAGGAATAGAGAAGCTGATGTTTTCAGCCTGCTGGAATGGATGATTCCTCTTGAAGGATAGACTCAAAGGGTTAATATTTTTCAAACTGATGGATTATAACCCTTGACAGTCACTTAAAAAGAATAGGAATTTAAGGAAAACGTAGCTTGAAGGCAATACTTTTTGGTACATGATAAAGTTTCCATTCTCGATTTGGCCATGATAACACAATGTTGTAATTGGGCACGCTCACAGAGAGTGATCTAAACAGTCCCTACCTGGCTGTTTGTATCTCTGAGATATAAAGAGTTTTGCACCCCCAGCAGCAGCAAAGAACTTGTGTTACCACTGCATGGTTACATCTATTAAAAGTAATTATAATCATTAACTGCCAAGCACAGCGAGAAAGAAAAGGGGGAAATACTGTGAAGCAAAAGAGACGAATGAGTTTTAAGTCACCTTTGCAGCCTTCTAACACTGAAATTTCCATGGACTGTATAGTTTGTTTAAATTTAAGCAGACCAAGAGTCCTCTGAGGTATACAGTGTTGTGGACTCATAAGGAGCAACACAGAAACCCCATATTCTTGGTATCAAGCAGCACATTCTGGTCCAGGGCAATGTCCATACCCAGGGACTGTAGATTATGTTTTAGAGCATACTCCCACTGAGGTTGTGGGAATCACGAAGTGATTCCTGCTCTGAAGGATAATAGAGATTTTTTTACCTCTGTGCTTGTCCAGATCTGCTTATAGGGACACGATCTCAAGTGAGAGTGTCCCAGAGCTGCTTTCAGTGTACGTTTCTAGGACTTTGGCAGAGCAGCCTGGAATATCAGTGGTCTGGACACCATGACTACATTCCTTAACCCTACAGATGTATTTGAGGTCTGTCAACAAGAAGGTTGCTATTCCAAATTATTATTTAGAAGATGCTGAAATCATAGGTCAGATGTATACGTCAGTGTACTAAAGATCACTGCTGGATTTGCAGGCGGGGAGTTTTCTGAAAGAAGGATCATTCATCTCCATACAAGAGGGATTTTACATCTGTTTTCAAGCCCCTCCTTCTTCAAATAGTTGCCAAAGTCTATCAGCAGAAGGGTGGGGATGAGCTAGGATGAAATGAAACACCTAGTTAGATGTAAGGGCATTTTAAGGTTGCTTGTTCTCCTCAATTTTAAATAAATTGAAATAAGCAATTTTAATAAAATTGAACCATTTCATTCAGGAATAGCCAAAAAATAATGTCCTGAGAATAATCACATTGTTGTTCCCAACAACAATTCTAAAAGTCAAGATGAAATTGTGAAACAACTGCCTGTTGTTTACAAATCTGTGTCTGGTAATAATGTGGTGTGATCAGGTGTGCTGTAAATAACTAAATCAAGGTCTGGATGCTGCTCCACTTCTTTTTAGTTAGCCAGAAGGAACAGTCAGGCTGCTTTCTTCATGTTCTTTCATGGGTTTCCATGTTTCTCTCATGCACTTGCATTCAGCTATGACATTTATTGTGCAGTCACAGGGTCCTGTTTGTGACAACAAAGTTGGCTTTAGAAGTACCTGCCCCGGAGCCATTGGTGGCTATTTTAAAGCTTTCAGTGACCTGATTTGCAGCATGGCCTCAAAACCAGCCATAACTTCACAACTTACGGGCATTAAACTTCAGGATAGCATTGCAAAACTTGTTCATGGCTGTTATGAAGAAAGGAAGAAGCTTCTTAGACCAGCTTTCCCAATGAAGCCAGCACACAGGCTTGACTTGATTCCCTACAGAAATGCAGTCCATTAGGCACTGCACGGTGGAAAGTCCTGGGCCTTTTATTGTTTGGAGGCAATCTGGAAGCCCACTCAGTGCGAAATGTGGTGCAGAGCTACAGCAAACTATAATATGAAGGGGCATGCTTCCTTGCTTCTCGCAGTTTTGTCATGACCCAGATATCAGGGGCTAATTGGTTTGTATTGAAGACACGTCCACATTTGCTTCATTAATCCCTTGCAGAAGTGCCTACTGAATCCTGAAGTTTATTCTCACTAAGGTCTCTGTCACACTTGTCTTTTTCCCAGAACAGAGAATTGTTGTGTTTCCTCATACGGCTCCCATATTTCTGGCACGTATTGTTGTCTCTACATTTATATAATATATATATATTCTCCTACTCTGCCCCACATGTAAACATGTGTACCATAGTATTTCCTTGTCCTGTAGCCAGTGCTTTCTCGGTACATACATCGAATGCAAAGAATATTCTGTTGTTCTCTGTCCACTTCCTATAGAGCAACTCTGCTGCTGTGTCCATGATCAGCTATTTAAAATGCTTGCTGGGCATGAAAATGCTCAGGTCCCTTCACAATTTCAAAGGAACTGGATATCCCTAACAGAAGTCAGTACACTTGGAGGTTGAAACAGTCAGTAAGAAATGGGGAGGAGAGAAGCCCCATCTCTTCTAGGAATTCTAACTCCTACACGAAAGCTGCAGAAAGTGACTGTTTTCGGTCACTTAGCAACCCTGAACCCTGTCCTGGAATTAGACATCCATGTCAGTGCTTTTTCACAAACACACATAAGGAGAGATGTCATTTTTCCCAACAGCCAACTTCTTAGGATGTTCTAGAAGCTTTACTTTCAGTGTGGTCCTACACCTAAGGGGAATGTCAACCCCAGAACAGCTAAATCCCCCTTGTTTTTCCCTTTATTGCATGTGCAGATACTATATTTGCATGTGTGTTTGTGTTTACGTAAAATCAAAGGCACTTAATTAATTAACTTGCACAAAACACGCTGAGGGAAGATCTCATTAGAATCAAGGAAAATTATGTTTTGTAACGTATTGGTAGCACGTAAATTTGGAACTGATTTATCTTAACACTAAACTACATGCACTTAATCAACATTGATTTTAAAATGGAAAATGGTCTCCCGAGATACTGTAGAGCAATTCCTTACGCCTTAATTTGCAACAAATGCTACTCCAAGAAACAGATTTTAGTAGGGACCAACCTATTTCAGGCAAAAGGAGATGTATAAACTTGAAAGAAGTAGAACATGTGCTGTAAGGAGGAACTGTTAGGATAATCTTCCTAGATGTCACAGAGAAAAGCCTCCTTGATCTGCCTTCAGTTCTTGCCAAAAATAAGCAAGGTTCTCCTTTCTTTTGCATCTACTCATGTTCCAGCTTTTAGATAATGGATGGAGGTTTCACTCACACTGAAGATATAATTGTGGTAATATCATGCTCACATAAACACTGAAGAAATAGGCAGATTTACAGGACAGACTTCGTGGTCCACATTCTGTGCTTCCTTTTCCTTTTAATCATACAAATTTTCTTAAAAAGGAATTGATTTTCATGTTCAGTTTTGCAACACTTTAACACTCTTTTGGCACTTTTTCCTGGGACAGCAGAGGTGCAGGCAAGTGAAGTACTGGTCAGTGCAATGAACCCCTGGAGAATTGAGCTGCAGAGACATAGGTGCTGGGAACAAGCAGAATATCAGAATTTGAACTCAGTTGCCTTTTCACCGCTTTGTTGCCTTTATTTTCCTTATACCTTTACATGGTAATTGGGCTACACTGACAGTGAGAAGAATGACCTCTTCAGACCTGAGGTTTTTGTTTTGAAATTTATGACAACTATTTAAACACAATGTATTTGCTTTTCTCCATAGGTAGGATTGGATCTTTGGCAGCCACAAGTCATCTTAACATGCAGGAGTTGAAAGGAGGACACAGACACTGGCCGCATTAGGAGGATGCGGCTGCACAGTTTCCATGTTGCGGTGAGCACTTCCTCACATGAGCAGTCCTAGGGTTTCCACGGGCTATAAACTCTCACCTTTTTAGAAACAATGCCTGTATGTGGCTCAGATCTGCAGATCTCTTTGATATTTGTTTTATGTAAAGGCATTCGTATGATCATGACACATGTCAAGATAAAACGGTCAGATAGTATCACCTATCTCTACATTGCTAAAGGGAAAACGCTCATGGATAACGTAACTGCAATACACACAGCCCTTTCCAAGGAAGTGAACACAAGGTTATCTCGTACATCTGCTGACAGTAACAGATGGCGGCACTAATTGTTGTTCAGAAAGTTCATGTTGTTTTAATTTTCTCAAGGGCAATGCATGGGCATGGATATGATATGCTTCTATATTACCACATTTGTGTAGCGCTTAGAGAAGTGCTGCTGCTTTGGTGGGGTGACCTGAGGCTTCTGCTGTAAGCAGAGAGGAGAGGTGAGCCGAGCTCCCTCTTCACAGCTCCCCTTGCTCCTGCCTCTCTAGGCTCCTGCTATCCCTAAAGCACCAAATGCTGGCCTGATTCCTCTGAAAGGCAGCTCAGCAGAAAAATGTTCCAGTATCTCATTTTTCCACGCAGTTAGGTTGCTACCAGTTGACCAGCTGACCTCCTGAAGGAGTGGACACAGATGCTGATGGTGGAGAGGCTGCAGCCCTGGGGGGGGAGGAAGGAACAGGGAGAAATAGGCCTGCACCATTCAGGGCAGCACTCTGTCAATGCAGTAAATAGATTTTTTTTTTAAATAGCAGAATATAAGTGGAGAAAGATGTGAGCAATCTTCAGTAATGATTCTTGATATTTCCACGTAGGGAGGAGAGCAGCTACAAGGGTACAGATGCAGAGGGGTTGTCAAGGAAACAGACATGTTTTGCTTCAGATGTGCAGTGAAGCACATACTCCAGACATCCATATAGCCTCATTACTGCTGCATCTGAATACCTCACAGTCATTGATAATGAATTTTACCTTGATAACACCCCTGGTAGCATAGTGGCACTTTATCCCAGTTTTAAAGGAGAAAAAGCAAATTGCAGATTGAGCCACCTGCCCAGTAATACCAGCGCCGTGCTCAGACCCCTGAAATCTAAATAAGAACACTGCTGTTGTACCCATCATCCAGCCAGGGTTGTAGCTTTGATGTGGGTCAATAGTAAAATACTAGGGAAGACTGTAAAGATAACAAAACTCCAGCTCCTGATACTGGCCAGCAGACCATTGCCCATTGCCAGGGAATGGCACCAAGTTCATTTCTAAGGATATGTGACTCTTTCTTCCCTGAACATATCAGGCAAACATGGATGTGGTTTGTGGCTCTGCGCTTCAGAACTAAATAAACATATGGGAAAAATCTCTTATCGTAAATATACTGGTAATATAATACTGACAGTCTTTGGTTAGTTTGTCAAAGATACTGTTTCCTTTTAGACTACCTAGTATGGACAAATATGTAATTGAGCATTAATTCACTTAGATGGCTGAAGATGACACTTCTCTCATTATTAATAAAGACCTGACTTCAACAGTCCTCAAAAAGGGAAAATACCTCTGTCCTAAAAAAGATGTCTGGTGTCTACTTTTGTTCAAGAAAATTCTGTATTTACCCACAAGAAATATTTTTCTCATATTTTTCTCAAATTTAGAATATGAGCTGAAAAAAGAAAAAAAAAATGTTGGGGTACAGGACCCCATTTAATTTGCCTTTAGAAACACTCTTACATACTTCTACAATGAAATTTTAAGCCCCAAAATATATGATGTAGAAATTCCTATATTTCTTCACACACACATGCTTTTTCTTTCTAATAAAGCAGACCAACACATCTCATTTTATCAAATAAGGTTAACAGTTTAGCTGGAATTCACAGAAATCGATGGAATGGAGTGACTGTGATCTCCTGTCTTCAGTCTTACACCTTCTGTGTCTGAGTATTTTCTTATGTCAGATTAGTTCAGCCTCGACATACTTTGCTATGGACCTCAGGGCACCTAAAGAAAGTCAGTATGGTTGTTCACATTCAGAAGTAGACTCAAGCTCACCCCAAAAAA
Source organism: Apaloderma vittatum (assembly GCF_000703405.1). Classification (NCBI taxonomy): domain Eukaryota; kingdom Metazoa; phylum Chordata; class Aves; order Trogoniformes; family Trogonidae; genus Apaloderma; species Apaloderma vittatum. The sequence continues at coordinate 25,581 of NW_009728066.1, read as the reverse complement.
GCTATCTGAACCATAACATTTAATTTTACAATGATCAGATCATTCAGAAATGAGAGGAGAAATATAACAAAATCTGTATTGCTCAAAACAGAGCTGCAGACGGAGGGTATTCCTTTCCTTTTGAAAATTAGTGTCTATAGGAGTTTAGCATTCAATTACCACTATTCTAAATCTGTATAGAAATTTCTAACAAATGCCTACAGTGAATATCAGCTAACACATATTGTGATACACTTCAGTAAAAAGAAAAGGCAAAACTCTGTAAGAGCAAGGAGTAAAATGAAAATCTATCATGAACTGATTGAGAATCAGAAGCCCGTGTAACTTGTAGCACAATAATTTGGAGCAAAAACTTGTCACAAACAGAGCTGTTTAATGTGTGGCACCAAAACCAAGAGACATCCTTTTATTTGTGTCTGAAGAGCTCACCCACCCCTCACTCCCTGACCTCTGAAAATCTCTTTAAAAGAAAAATGAGTTAACTACAAAGCCAAAGGATGCCAGCAGTAGATAAAGAGATTGTTGTAACTACTTCAACTATGCCTATAGTAATTTCTCTGTCATTTACCTGTGGCATTACTTACATTCATCTGATGAGCCCATTTGTCTCCAAGCCACCAAGACCTCCAATCTAGCAAGCAGCCATTTGTCAAAATCTTCCCCTGGGCTGGAGACCTGCCCTTTTCAGCTAATGATTTTTGTTGGTTTTATGACTGCTGAGTAGAAGCAGTGATAAATAAGACATATCCCTGCTCAGAGATTTTCACTGGAATGAAAAAAAAATCCTCTCTAGTAGTCAAACCTGCTACTGGCAGATTTGATGGGCACAGAAATACCTCCGAAGCAAAGAGAACACAGTCAGCATATAGCAGCCTTGAAATCAGGAAAACTGTTTCCTGGTTGTGTAATTCCATAGGCTGCTGCAGCCCCCTCTCCATCCACAGCCATCCTTAGCTTTCAGGAAACTGCTCTGCATGGCCACACACCGTGGGCAGTGCCTGGCTTGGCTTTCCCCTCCACCTGCCTGGCTGCAAGGATGTGAAATCTGGGGGGATGTTCCTGCTCAGGGGCTGGGGCAGCTGCGGCAGTGAACATCAGTGTTGAGTGCTTGAGTTTCTGCTTTTGAATGGGGGCACTGTGCATTTTGGAGAGGGGTTGTTGCAAGGTCCCACTTGTGTAGCTACTCACTCTTCTGGTGTGGAGACAGTCATTGCTACTGCCCAGCTCCTGAGGCGCAGTTGTTAACAGGGCTACAGTGCTACTTTGGCGATCAGCAAGGGTGTTTTAGTTCTGAACTTTGGGCTGAGGGCTTGGATATGGACTCGAAGCAAGGATTCAGACCTCACTGGTGTAGCTTCTCACTTAGTTAACAGTAGTGCTACTGAAGTAAGGATTTTCATTTACCAAAAATACTGTAATTCAGATACTTGTTTCAAAGTGATTATTAGAAGAAAGCAGATCCACGTTTATCTTTTAGATAGATAGAAATAATGATTGCAGAAGAGATTTAATAAGTTTCACTCCATAAATTTAGATGCATGGAACTAGGAGCCCTCAACACTTCACCATCAGAGTCAAATCCAGTGAATTTATATCTGCTGGTTTCCTGCGAGGCGCTGTGGTGTGTAACACATGCTACGGATGTGGTAAACTACAGCACAGGCAGAATGAACAGTCTGGTTATTAGTTGAGGACAACTCACAAGCTTACTCCCATTCTAATACAGATCTCAGACTGGATACTCACATAGTTTAGCATCTGTACAAAAATTAAGGGTATTTTTAAAGTTCCTCTTTGTTTCAGGTGATGTCCTGTCCTGCTATTGACTTGTGAAAATTCAGCCCACTTTGGGAAGATCTCCAAGCTTCAGCATCTTTAATTACTAGGAATTTTGCTCAGATATTCAAACCAGGTTGGACTGCTGGAACAAATTTCCCTAAAGTTACAGCTAGATACAGCACTGAATATGGGCAACCTTCCAAGCAAAGCATTAGTTACCCTTAGGAGAACAGCAATAAGCAACAGAAATGATACAACATCAAAAATCTCAACACACCTCAGCCATACCTCAAGCTTGGCATATCCTGGAGGCTGGTCACGCACCACGTACTCCTGCTCCTGCCAACTCCTGGGCTTCATCAATGGTCCTTCTCGCAGAGCCAGCCTGGCCTGCTTACTCAGTAGTTCCATATGCTCTCTGGACTGTTTCTGGTCAAAAAGTATTCTGCCCAGCTTGGACAGGAACAAAACTTTAAATTTTTTTATACCTGCATTGTGACTTAAATACTGCCTGCAAAGCTGGCCAAATTCATTATCTCTTGTGTCCATGGGTGAATGGTGAGTCCAGTCCGAATCTTACTCCAAGGTATGGAATAGAAGAGAAAGGACTACGTGTTTCGTCACAGTAGCAAGCACATTGTAGGCTCTGGATTGACCTTTATAGTTTACTTTACCAAATGTAATTTGGTTAAAAAAAATAATTAAAAAAAACATTCTTAGCAGCAGAGTTGAACGATATTGATGCAAAATCTAAAACTGTGCACTTGATTCTTCCCCACTTCCCTTTGGTCTCTGGCTTACTTATTCTGGCTACAAAGTGGTTCTTCAAGGCTAACAGCAGGTTGGCAGGTTCAGGCTTGTCAAAACGTTCTCAAAGATTGCAGCACAAAGCACAGTGACATCATACAAAAGGAAAATAGGCTGTTTGCTGCATTAGCTTGAGACACACAAGTAAAAAAGAGAAAAGCTTGGCAGAGAGAAACATATATTTGAGAGTTTTACATTCTTTTTTCAACTAAAGGAAGGAACTCACATCGAGTGCTGTGTGCAGGTCTGGGCCCCTCACTGCAAGAAAGACACTGAGGGGCTGGAGTGGGTCCAGAGGAGAGCAACGAGGCTGGGGAAGGGACCAGAGGGAAAGTCCTGTGAGGAGAGGCTGAGGGAGCTGGGGGTGTTTAGCCTGGAGGAGACTCAGGGGGGACCTTATCACTCTCTACAACTGCCTGAAGGGAGGGTGTAGTCAGGTGGGGGTCGGGCTCTTCTTCCAGGCAGCCAGTGACAGGACGAGAAGGCACGGTCTGAAGCTGTGTGAGGGAAGGTTTAGGTTAGATATCAGGAAGCACTTCCTCACAGAGAGGGTGCTCAGGCACTGGGATGCACTGCCCAGGGAAGTGGTGGAGTCACGGTTCCTGGAGGTGTTTAAGGAGCGGCTGGATGTGGCACTTAGTGCCATGGTCTGGCTGATGTGATGGTGTAGAGTCACAGGCTGGATTTGATGATCTCAGAGGTCTTTTCTAGCCTCAACAATTCTGTGATTCTGTGAACTCCTTGAGGACAGTCAAAACACGTAATATCAAAACTCAGTCTTGACTGGAGGAGATGTTTTGCATGCTTTAACTATCCTCTGCTTTTCACAATTGCTGCTGTTATGATTCTCACCATCCCTGCAGAATGGCACTACCCTAGTCTCCCAAGGTGTAGGTAGGTCCAATCGGGACAAAACAGCTCTAATCATGCATAATTAGAGGCATGTGATGCTTAAGCGTATGTAATGCTTCACAGATAAGTGTGAGAGGGAAGCTTACAGACAACAAAACAATGATTCAAACCACAGTCACAGACTTGTCTTATCTACTTGGCACAAAGCACACATTTTCATTCTTCTCTCCTAATAAAATCAACAAATGTACTTCTCCTTCAACAAACAGTGTATTTTTCAGTATATACTAAGTCTTTTTACTTTTTTGACCTTCAGACTGGAGTATGAGGCTTTCATTTGAGTTTGATGCAAAGCCTTTCCAGCTCTTTATCCAAGACACCTGCATTTAATCTATGTATATTCTCAGAATTTTTTTATACTCTGCAAGAGAAGGCTGCAATCATGCAACTCAGATGTGATTACCAGTCTAAATCACTCACCAGGTCACATTTGCTTTGAAAGCCTATATCGATTATATGGACTCCTGAATCAGTTTCCACCTATGATTTAAAACAATGAAGCGAGTCAAGAAAAACTAACTGTGACAAGAACATTCGGTTGACATCCCACATGTACAGAGGTCCTCAAGACACTTAGTACATGTCTACATTATTTGACTGCAGTATAAGAGAAAAATGCCCAAAGGAGACTTAAATGAGCAAGTGAGGCACCATTAGCAGTCAAGTGATGATAACGTGGAGCTACGAGAAGGCTCATTTATCTAATGAGAAGCAGTTCCCAATATAAACATAGTTAAGAGGTAATGATGAAAACTGAGGTTTGCATGCCAAAACCCACAAGTATATCCAGAGGTTTTCCAATATAAGTTGGCACTTAATTAACCCAATTACAGAGCTTAATGTTCCAACTCAGCAAAATACTCAAGCATATTCAGGATACTCTAACACTACTAAAGCTTACAGAAATTGGTGGATAGGAAGTGTTTTAACGAAGACAGAAATGAAGCCGAATGTGATAGAAATCATTTTCAGCTCAACAAATTTTCAGTTAGAACTGGCTGAAAAAAGCAAGAATTTCTTTCAGAAAGTACTGAAGAAAACCAAATTCTCATAGCTTAAATCACCTAAACACCAGAGACTGCTTTTACCTTCTCCCACTTTCCTATCTTCATTCCCCTTACCTTCATTTTTTGTTTTTTCCTTTCTTTCCTCTACTTTTCCAGTGGAAAAATGGCAAAGGGGAAAGTCAGAGAAATTATTTTCATAAGATGTAGAAACTTGTGAAAATCCTTTTTCTTTTAGAGAAAGTGCTGTTTAACAAAAGGACATATATACTTTAACTTGACAAGCTTTTACTTCAAGCTTCTGTTAAAGCCAAGCATTAGCAACCTTCTAGCAAGAAAATTAAATCCAGCCTTTTAAGGCTATTTTCAAGAGATGCCATTTAACAAGATTGCACTAGACTGTCTGGAGAGCAGTTAGTTTCTCTTCTGAAGAGCCTATAAACAAAGGATGCAATCCTGCAGGTCACAACATGCCGGCAGAGCTCCAAAGAAGGACTGACGAAAGTTATACAACTGCAGCTGGCCAAGAAACTGTTTTAGCCATAATTATTCAATTATTTAATGCAAACAAGAGCTTCTTGGATCCCCTTTGGCAGTCATTTGGCTTTCATACATCCAGAGCCAGACAGTGAAAGCCATGTACATATTGTATAGGTATAGAGGTGCTAAAGTCCAGCACTGTCAACGTAGCGATTTTGAGGCCCACTCACTACCTGTTTCTGTCACGCAGCCTCACCACAGCGATTTAGGCACTGCCACTGCCACAGTTAATATCTTCTCAGCCTTATTTTAAGGCAAAGCCTCCAAGCAGAGGAAGGGGTACCAGGCTTAGTCGCACAGCATCCTTCTAGACATGTATGTACAGATGTTTTACAAGTGAACATCAGACCACTGAGGAGAAGAACAAGGCGAATCTGAGAGAGCCACTGTTCACAGTGCTCAAAGATCAAGATGGTTTGGGCTGTTTCAGAAAGGGCCCAGACCTTAACAGCCAGAAGGCCAGAAGAGAAAGGGCTCTTTTGGATCCAATCTGGAGGAGGACGGTTCTGTTTTCACCAGTATTTCAGAAATACTTTTCTCCTTCCTTTGAATTTTATCTTTGGCTAATATAGACTATGCTATTGAAGTCTGTAATCCCCTTCTTATAGGAACACCCCGTATTGCTAGGATGGTAGCAATGTCCAAGATAAACTGTCCTGCTATTTTGACACAAGCATTTATTAGCATAGTGGCATTTAATGCAATTTTTATTTTCTCACATCTACAGTTACAACAGTGGGAACAGAACAGATAAACCAGATAAAATGGGTACTACTGTTCTTGTCTAGGGCCACTTCAGCAAACACAGGTAACTAATTCAGGTAACATCTGTGAAATCCTGGCCCCAAAAGAGTCTCTGATAAAAATCACAATAGCCTCAATCAGTCTTCCTCAGAACAGAACAAAAACATGAATGAAGCCTTATTGGTTTATTTCAGTAAAGTTCTCCTGAAACATATCACAGTACAATATTAACAGAAGTAAGTGTCTAAACAGTATTTTTAAAACAAGATAATATTTCAAAGCACAAAATATCATTAAAAAAGCACCACGTGGAACTAGTGTTGTTTTCACAGTGTACTGCAATCTGCAGAGACTTCAGAGCATCCACAATATTAAAACAGGCTTCAGATATTCTGTCCAATTTTAACTTCATAGAAAGCATAAAAAATTGTATAGGTAATAAAATATATTCAGGTAAAGTCTCTGAACTTGTAAAATGTTTCACAATACAGAACAATGAAAGTTTTTGTAAGCCAAAATCTTTTTTCCTTAGTATGAGTAGCAGTATACAACCCAAATTATTTTCCTCCTGTAACAGTCAAGGTTTCTGTAATAACCTGTTGCCCCTTATCTGCATAAGTGAAATAACCATCTGCCTTCCTGTATGTATTAAGCTCGCAGGTTCGATTCCCGCTCGGTCCCCATGTGTTGCCTGATCTAGTCAAGAGGTGGCGTCCCTGGCGAGAAGGAGGCTGGATTAAAATGATCTCTAAGGTCCCTTCCAGCCTAGGGCATTCTATGATATGAAGAAACTCTTTCTACAGCCTCATACTTACTCTAGTACTTTATGAATACCTCCATTGGAAACACTCTCTGGCTGTAAGGACTGGAAAAATTGTCTCCAGCTATTTTAACCATATTCATGTACATGGTAGCAGAAGACACAAAAGAAAAGATCTAAAATTAATTCCATACTCCGAAGTATTTATATTGTGCTACTAACAGAAAGAAACCATTTGAAAAAATGAATAAAAATGTTCAAAAGTTGTAAATATAATTAATAAGATATACCTGACAATAAAACATGCAATTTTTTACAGCAAATGAGATAAGTGCCATAAAATAAGCAGTCACTGTGCCTTGTCTGATCCTTCTTGAACTTTATCTTATTTAGGATCATAGTGCACCACTTAATGTTGCATGGTATGAGGCAGTATATATCATTTTCATAGATGCAAAGGCTATATACTATGCCATTAATTAGGCTATCATAAATCCACACTGATTCCAACACACTCACTCCAAATTCATGTTACTACAACTAAGGTCAGTAAACGGACTGAACTCTGGATCCAGACCTTTTTTTTTTTCCCCAAATGGACAAGATGCAAAAGAGGACCAAATAATCAGCCTTTTCTTGCTTGAAATAAGGCTAACCTTGCTCAAAGTTGTAATTAACACCACATAAGAAATAAGATTTTTTTTTCATCATGTACCATACCATATATGACATTAGCAAAACAATATGAGGTGCATTATCACCACCAGATGGATGCAAAATACTGGATTTCTGCATCTAAAAATCTACTCCAAATTTAAGGGCACTTACAGGCACTCCCCCCAGAATCCTCGGAGAATATTTGCTACATTGAAGAAATCATATTCTGAAACCTCTCTTAGTTGTAATAATGTTCGCTTGTACCTCCCTGGTAGTTTCCGCATTCTTTAATAAAGGTGCATTTAAATGTAGGTACTACCAACATGTGCGTAATACAGGATTTGAACATCAGTCTCTTCCCGATTCAGGCAATTCCACTGATACCACAGTCTCACTCAGATAAAAATTACTCGCACAAATCATGCCATTAGATTCGCTACATGTGATGGGGCATGCCACTTACTCCTAAAAAAATAGAAATGAGAAAGGACAGTGAAGCAACAGTGGAGCAGAAAGAAGAAAATGAGAGAAAATACTCTACATAGATTAGAAAAAGAAAGAATAGTTTGATGAAAGAATTGTAAGAAGAAAAAAAATCAGTGTCACTGAATACACCACTTATTTGGATTAACTGAGTGATTTAATTAAAAAAAAATAGAATTAAGTACCAGCAAAATAAATATACTTGTGAATGGTGTCCTTTTTGGTCCAAAAAAAAATTTGTCATTTATAAGAAACTGAATAAAAATTTATTTAATGAAAATTTATTTAATGAAAGGCCTCATTTTCAACACATTCTTTTAAAACTTGTTTCTTTTCTCCTATATACTCTTACTTTTTAGAACAGACTTCCTTCCTCCTCATCCTGCAAACTTTCACTGGCAAAACTAAACAAAAAACAAACAAAACCCAAATAAAAAAACTCTTGCCTTCCCAAATTACTTAACTGCAGATTATTTCCAAATGTAATTAGAATAGTCATTAGTTCCAATGTTTTTGTTGTAGAAACAATGTTCTATTTTTGACCCAGGTCCATTTCTATCAAGTATACTTTAGTGTTACCATATTATCACCTTTAGTTCAAGGCACGTTCTCCCCATTTATAGAAAGCTCAACATGTTATGAGACGTCAATAAATGAGCCTCAAAGTGCATTTAGTCTTATCAGCCTGTTGCAGCAAAGAAACTCAAAGCAGGTTTCCATTATTTGGGTGTGCTGCTTTCAGTTGCAGTACTAAAAGGTATGTATTTACCCTCACCTGCAATTTTTTGAGGCTCAGAAATAACCAATTTTAAGAGATTGCTTTACTAAAAATAAGAGAGTTTGATCTGAATTCAAGGTTCCCCTGCCTGAAGACGTGAACAGAAGTAAAATATGGGAACACTAAAAGCTCTCTTTTGTTTAAATACTGATCATTGAATTAAGATTATATCTAAATTATATTCTGAAAACTGAGAGCATTTTAGTGGGACAACCTGCTCATGTCAATACAGTATCGAATCAGAGTAGAGTCTAAATGCAATCTAAACCTCAATTCTGTGGAGAAATTAAGATGAAATCCATAAAATAGATATACTGGTTCCATGTTTATGTGTGATCTGGTTGATCCTTCCACGCACACAGTCAAGAGAAACTGACACCAGTGTTCCGTTACGTACTTCAAAAGATGCACGGAGGGACACGCTGGTCCATGTGCTTCCCTCTGGCATCTGACCTCCAATCTGCTGAGCAATCGCTGTGGGTTGCATGTGATCCATGGTCAACTGATTGAGCGTCATTTTGAGCACATTGCATGAGTGGATTAGCTTTAAGGTAAAAGCAAGGCTGGCAACTCCCTTTTCAGTAAAAATGAAATACTTCTGAGCAAGCTGTCCAGAAGAAACCAGCTGTATCTGTTTCTCATGGGATGAGACCTGGGTGAAATCCAGTAATTTGTTTCTCACAGCTCCAGTAGGCAGACCTGTGACAGAAACTGTGGCTGATATGGCACTAGAAACTGCTGAAGGGATCCAGATGAGGCTAAACATACTAATTCCAGAGCTGTCTCCAAAATACCGAACATTACACTGTGCAGGAGAAAGTATCTCAAAGCTAATCAGATCTCCAGCACCAACTTTTGTGGCCCCGGAAGCAGATATTGATGTGTCTCTGTAATTTACCCCAGACTTAAATACATTCATTAATTCTCTGTTGGTACCATTCCTATTGATGTAAGAAATTAAGGAGAAGCCCTCCCGGACACATGTATGGCCCATGGAATACAGTGCTTGGTGGAACACAAATTTGACAACACCGGTTTCGGTGAACTTTATAGCTCTGCCGTCATGAGATAAACTTAGCATGTAAGGGTCAGAAACAGAAACTATTTTAAAGGTAGGTCGATAACTGGTTTGGTAATGCATTGCTGTTGACATCTGTGCACTGAGTGCCACAGCACCCGTGTCATGGGACAACCAAAACAAACTGAGTGGAGTATTCAGGTCATAAATATTTAAGTCTTTACTTTGATTGCAAAATTGATTGGGGCTCCTCAGATACACAGAAAGAGTTTGGCTGGGCTCCACTTCAGCAGCACTGCTTAAACTAGTGCTCTGGAAATACTTTCCTTCTGGCTGTTCAATGCGAACACTGCTCAGTTCATAGCCTTCCTCACTGCCATTTAGCTTTAAAGAAAGTTGCAAAAAATTCCTGCAGTTGTGCTTTACTGCAAAATTCAGGTCAGTCCACAACAGACCATGTTGCCTGAATATTAGGCTGTTATCTTCAACGGATAGGATTTCACAGGGAAGCTTTCCCTTTATCTTCAAGTTCAAGCCAGAGTAGACCTGAGATATGCCAGACTTCACAGAGGGTAGAATGATGTTTGCAGCCCAGGTCTCTGACAGCTTGTTTTCACTGGTTGCTGAACAAACTGTATCACTGACAGTGGAACAAGGCGTGGCCACCATTCCATCTTCACATTTTA
>NW_009728066.1:0-15382 GCF_000703405.1 Apaloderma vittatum | reverse complement strand
CTGCATTTCCTTATTAAAGAAATACTCCTCTCCACACATTCCCAAAGCTGCATCTTTCTCAGCAATTCCAAGGCATCGGAAACCACCTGTGCATAGGAAATAATCTTTATTGTCATACCTTTAAAATATAAAAATAAGAACTCTACAGCTTCACATATCAAGTATCTTTGATAACACATTGAATCGTAAGGGAGAAAAGAGAAGACAATTATGATGCTGGATCACTTTGTGCTATTAGAGGAAACTTGATAGCAAACAGAGGAAATATTAGCCAGAACTCACCTTGTTCAAGCCAAGGCCAGTTGCTCTGAGTGGGAAAGGACCTACATAAAGGTAATTCTAACCAAAACCTGTAATGGATCAAATAGAATGATATTGCTCCAAAGACACTATCTCCCTTCCCTGAGGTAAAAGGCATGGTGACTAGCTGGTGCACTGAGCAGCAAAGATATTTTCAAGAAATGGAGAGTTCCCCTGTACAAGGAGAAATGTGCAATGCCTGTCCAGCCACATTATGGTGCAGCACTGCTATAGCTGTGATTGCCAAAGTAGTGCTTTACAACCCAAGGGACATAGATTCCCAGAATTCTAGGTACAGTTCTTAAAGAACCTGCAAGAGACAAGTAGGAAAAAACAAAATTGGAAACAGCAGGCTTAAAGTCAATATGCAGAAATCCACAGATTTAAAATGTGGGAAACCACCACAGGACACAGCAGCTGTGATAGTCTAAAGTTAAAATAAAACACTTCTGCAAACAGTAAAGAGAATATCTAGAGGTGCCATTTGAAATTATTTCATTTGACATCACGTAATTTTGTGCTGTTACATGGTACACCATGACTTCAGTAGATCAAAGACTGCACACCCTAAGAGCAGGTTTTAAAGACAGCCTGTAATTTTCTATGGCAATTTTCCAGGAACACCACCAGCTGCCAATGCCTCCAGTTGGAGCATCCAGTGCCCAAAACCTTTGTGCACAGTGCCTTCAGGATATAAATCAACACACACGATTTGAGGCACCCTAAGGAATAATCACTTGCATTTTGTGCCTTAAAGCCTGATCACTAATGCATTCGCTTCTGCTTTTCTACCACCATAATCAAAACTCAGTAACTGTCTGTCTTCCAGCTCTTCTTAAATATCCTTTACCATCTAAATACTGTGTCATGCATTTGCTTTATTCCTCAGCTGGAAAGTTGCTATATCTGGGCTGGGATTTGCTCTGAGACTGGGACAAACATTTGACATGGACCCCAATAAGCCATTTTTCTTCACTGCTAACCCCAGGGTGGAGGTGGATACGCAGACTGCTGATGCAGGCAGAAAAGCATGCCACACATACTGTGAACTGCAAGACAGAGCAGTACACAAACACCTGGCCCACAAAGGAGATCAGAATGTTGGCTAAAATTCACTTCTGATACTACATTATGCAGCAGAGAACACCAGACACTGTGTTAAAATAAACAGGCTTCATATATTCACATTCATATCACTCTGTTTCATTCCCTTAAGCGATGATTCTCCACTAACACTGATATGTAGGATTATACAATTTACGATGCGAGAAAATCCTTTCTGAGACCAGGTACCATTTTCTGAAGAGAACTCACTTCAAAACAGTAAGATTTTTCTCCATTTGAAAAAAGCCAAGAGAAACTTAACACCTTGTTCCCCTTGAAAGTGTCTGACTTTTTTTTACAAGAAGCAAGAGCCAAATAAGAGAGATCAAATTTTTTCAACTAAGAACATTCTAGAGGGAATGCATTTAAAAAAAATTACGGACAAACTTTCCTTTGGAAATTAGTTTTAACTAGGGTGTAATTGCTCACATGACATTTCTTAACCAGTTCTTCTTCTTGTATTAGTGGCTCCCCCATCACTGAGAAATAGTAGATGAACTGCTGTTGAGTGCACAAGTACAGCTGGTTCCCATAGCAAAGATCTGCAGTAGCATCTAGAAATGCTTTTTATGCTATTTGCTTCTTTAAAATACTTGAACGTATACTTAAGACTTTTTATAAACACCAAGCTTTACAAATATATGTGGAGATTGCTCTCACCAGTTTGCTGTCTAGTCTTTTATTGGTTAGATCTGCAGCAGGTGTTGTCCCTGCAAGTGCTTCAAAGAGGTGCCTTCAAAGCAGCAACACAGGCTGCTTTATACTGCAAACACAGTGGCAAGAGCAGCATCCCACCCTTTGCCCAGAAGAGGTCAAGCAACAAATGCTAGCCAAATAGCAGAAAGTCAGCACAGCAGCATGTCGTGACTGCTTCATACTTCTCTTTACTGCCTAACAACCTTTCCCACCTCCTCCTGGCTCCTGCTCTGGGCACTGCTGCAACTGGTTGAACAGTGAGCTGCCCGGCTGTATTTAAACTGGCTTTGTGAAATCAAGTATCTCTCAAGCACATTCACCAGCCCTCACCTTTCTTGGGGAGCAGGCAATTACAAGACAATCAGAGTGACATTTTTGCAGACTAAGCATGGGAATCTATCTCTTTTTAAACCTTCTATGCCAAATTTGGATCATCACAAATCATCACGGGGTTATCTGTCTAGGTTCTCGTTCCTCTTCCCCTTGCATCCCACAGTAAGTTATATAGTAAGTCCTCCTGAGCTTGCATGGCATTCTTGGGAGAGTGCCTTTGGTTGACTCCACTTGGTGGGTTCACATCAAAGACAACAGTCTGACCACTGACTGTCTAGGAAGGAAACAATGCACTGGGCTCCATTTTCTCTGATTAGGTACCTCCAACTGTCATTGCTCCTTGATGACTAGCTTTTAATCAAATAACTCTCATCCCAGATAAAAGCAAGAAAAATCAGCAAGGGGAGAAGATATGATGTAGAGGAAAGTGGAAGGATGAAGAAAGTGAGGTTTCTAGTTGCATGTTTATCATTATCTACTCTGTCTCCCTTCACACTGTACAGTGAACATGAGTTGCTACAGATGCAGCGACCTTTGCGTGCGGCTCAAGAAACCACATACAACATCTGGAACTCATATGTCAAATCACATCCCTATCTCCCCTACATTATCCAGAACAGATATTCAGCTTCAGCCTCCCTTTTGACAAGTTAATTGCACTTGCATAAGATAATGAGCTATCACAAACAGACAGGCTGAAAGTAGCAGTCCTCTCTAATGAAAAATAAGAACAGTCTCTTTTCCATGACAGACTGGGATGACTTTGACAGGACACTGATTCCTGATCCATGTGATGGAAATTAATTTGCTTTCACTGGAGTTCTGTGATTCCTCTTATCCCAGTTTTGATGGTGGCTTGTCAACTGGGATAAGAGGAATCAAGGGAAGAGTCCTTTCCTTTCAAATACATTGCTACTGCCTTTCTGTCCGACACACCACTACTATCCATCTGTTTCTTTGCAGTTTTTTGTCCTCACTTACTTTCCTCCAGCAGTTGTACAAACCCATTCTTGGTCTGGATGCCCCCCTTCCCGCTCCCAGAATCCACTGGATAAATTCCTTACAGCCTTCCCTCTTCCATGCCACAGACTAGAGCAACACCACATGACAATGACACTGGTGGCTCTTCTTTTCTAGGGCTGGGGCTTTGTGGGCTTCCTTCCGCAAAACCAAGTCAACCAAACCCAATCTCCTACTAAAGAAAAGACAAAGGCTTACACCTTTCCAGTGCTCTCTCAGATTTTATGCCCTAAGCTGTCTTGCCTCTAACTGCCCACCACTAAGGCTGTCTAAAAGTGTCTTGCCTCTTCCTTCGTAAGACTGATGGTACCTGCTCTACAGCATTTACCACACAAGGCAACACCAAGGGCTCTGTTCCTCTAGTCATTTCCAATTTTCTGCAGTGTTTGTAGAAATACTATCCAACACACCACAGCTACTGCCCAGTGGAAGTAAGGACAATATAAGAGAGCCCATATCCTCTTTTAACCATTTCTTACAACCAGTTCCCTCACACTTTTTTCTCCAACTGTGGCTGGGCAGGAATAGTGCAAAATCATTCACGATCAGTTGAAAACAGTCCTTGCCCCTCAGAGAGGCCACAAGTAAGAAGTCTAGAGAAGGAAAAACATAAAATCTAATGAAGCTTTCCCTCAGATATTTGACCAAGAGCTCTCAGACAGAGGTCACAACTGGTAAAATGCTCTATTTGATCACAGAGTCCCTTTCAAGTTTTTTTGGCTCACCAAAACTCAGACAAGTAGAAAGAAATCTAGTATCTGGATATAATTTGCTCAGTATGTCTACTAACAGATACCTCTTTTATGTGTGACTGCCACAAGTAGTAATGGAGGTGAAGTCTGCAGCACAGAACTCCAGTTAAATATGTTCTTAAATGTCTGAAAAAATCCCCAAGTCCCCGCAAAGGATGGAAAGTGTTGATCATCCCTCCGTATTTGACTATATTGTTGATAAAGAGTAAGATTGATGGAGGCCTTATAAGAATCTTCATTAGATCTAATCAAGCATCTACTCTAGTGCAGCAGAAGGAAAATGACAGCTATTTTTCTCCATTAGGAATAACATCTTTGATTTTGACCCCATTTGCACCAGCATAAACAAGAGAGAAACTGGGTCATAAGTGAAAATTAAAACCAAAGCATACAAAACCCCACGAAAATAACGTAAAAGGAACCATCCAATGTTCCTCGTGAATATTATGTCCTAAATAGCCCGCTGTCCACAAGAATTGCTATCAACTTACATCTGGGTGTTTTTCAACCCCTTTGATTCCAGCAAACTGAGCATATCATTACTCACAAGCATAGACTACTTATCTATCTCTTTGGCCTGTTCCTGAAGATCGAATTATTCTTTAATTACCAGAGAAAAAAACTTACCTGGAGTATTCAGGCATTTTATCCTCTCCCCACAAATACTTGGTGATTCAGTGCATTCATCTCTGTCCTGTAATCACAAGAATCATATTGAAACACTTTAACAACTTAACAACTTAAATCTGAAACGGGCACCCAAAGAGGGCTCTGTGACACCCATCTGCCCATAAAAGGCATGTGCAGGGAGAGAGAAGGGGCTGATCCCATAAGCATGTTGCAGCAAGACAACTTGTTTTGGATTTGTCACCTGCTTTAGGAACATATCAGAAAACACTGCTTGGTGTCCACAACTAGCAGTGTGCAGATGACAAGCTAAATGGATTGGTTGTACAAACAACACTTGTCACGATGCATGATCTGCAAGACAGAACTACATCCTCAAGTGTGATGTATCGCTCGATTGGTCTTAAGGGTGTTGTAACAATCAAGGTAGTGTTAGGAAAGGCTCTTAAAGACATTTAGTCTGGGAGAAAGGTGCTAACTGAAAAAAACACAAGAAAGGTAAATGATAAAGTAGTACTTCCAGTCAAGAAGCCTTTCTTTCAATATATAGCAGGCAGAGGAGAAGAGTAACAAGCTGTATTTGCATTTAAATGCTAGCAGTAAAGAAAACTGAGACTAGCAGAGAAGGAACCAGACAGACTCTTTCAGGTCCTCTTACTATCTTGGGCTTAGATCACCATCTGTTAGGGCTCATGTTAAGCTAAGAATTGGGGGCAGCTCAGCAAGCGCTGCTTTAAGTATCATGTTCCCCATATATCTTAGGACTTCCAAATGAGAAAAAGTGACGAAAGAACCATTTTATTTTACTTACATGTTGTTTTTGTAATGTATAATAAAAAGCATTTTATAATAAAAAGTATTTAATAATAAAAGCATGTATTCTATATTTTCATATGTTTTATGTTAGGTTTAAGCTGGAACTAGTTTTTACACTTATTTTAACTGAAAACTTTTGTTTCCAAACTCATAAATAAACATCTGACCTCTAGTTTTGCTTAGTAAAGCTTTCCTCTGCTTTTCAGGGATGTCTAGAAGTTCCTATAGAGTGGCCTGGGATTAAATAAATTAATTTAGCATGCCTAAATATACATGGTTTAGGATGTCTTTTCCTACCATGCTTAAAAGAACTGAAGTCCTCCCAACTGTCAGGTTTAGGAAAATGTCACACCCAACAGGCACAAACTAGTACCCCATTTAGAGCAGTAAATGGTAAAGAGAAAACACATCGAAAAGTTCAGGCAGACTCTTTTGGTAAAACACATGCTCCAAAATGGATCTCTCTAGCTTCCCAAGTAGTTAGCTCCAGAATGTTATCCCAGGATGCCCAACACAACACTTCACAAGCAATAACTGAAAGATACAGAATTATATTTCACCTGGCAAATCCGATCAGAGTTTGCAGAACACTCAGCCATTTGGAAAAAACCAGCAGGACACAACGTGCACTTTTCACACTGTGAGGGTGTCTTTTGGAAATTGCAAAATTCGTCACGTTCACAAAGGCCACAGTCCAGCAAAGACTTCCCAACACTAATCACTTTTGCATCCACTTCTACTTTATGCACAGAGTATGACTTCTGCAGATGATTTCTGACCTGGTTCTGAAGTCCTTGAAGATGACTTTCAAAATAATTTTGAATATCTTCTTGCAAACTCTGAAATGACATTTGTTTCACTGTATCAAAAAGCATGCCATACTGGACTTTGACTAGATCCATTTGCTCATACATTTTTCTTTGCTGTTCAAGAATCTCCCGTTGCTGGCTAACCAACATGTGCTGTTGTTCAGCAAGTTTTTGCTGCAAATCAGTAATGACCTGCTGTTGGCTTTTTAGCATTTCAGTAAATTTCTCATGCCCTTTTGCAAGGTGCAGTTGTAGTATTAGGGCATCTTCAGATGGAACTTCATTTTCTCCTGAAATACAAATGATCAATTATTGTCCACGAATAGCAATTTCCAACTTGCTATATTATGTCTCCAAAGGCATTCAAATTTTAATAACTTAATGAAAAGTCTCACTAAATTCAAGTCATGATTATAAGGCCAGTTCCTTTACTATCTTTGTAGTCCCTTCATGGGACTGCAAGGTCTTCCATTTCATAAGCAACAACATTTATAGCTGTGGCCTTAAAAAAAAAAAGTTGTAATCAAGCTTTCTGCTTCAGGGCATAAATTAATCATTACTGGGGTTTAATAACAGGTTAATTATTCCTATGTACATGTTCAAATACAGTAAAGTGTAAATGGTCAATTTTCACTGTTGAGGTGATAAAACTTGCTGAGAATATTAAGAGCTATTAAGGGTAGTAAAAGCAAAGGTCAATTGCAAAGAGTTGCAAAAGGAGTCTATGATACTGAGTAGCAGCAATAAAATCGCAAAAAGAAACACAAAGGAGATAAAAGTGAAATGAGGCACTAACTAAAAAAAATAAATCTAATTTTCTTATATCAAATGTTGTACTTCTAAATTATTATTATCACTTGGAAAATATCTTGAGGTAATGTGTCTATATATAGATGCTAGGCTACAGAGCTATGTAATCATCAGTTCAGTGCCCAACAGAGGTCAAAAAGGCAAACAAAATGCTAGGAGTAATTAAAAGAGGAATACATAACAGAAGAGAATGTATCATTATGACATTATATTAATCAACAGAGCATCTTTAATATAGTATGCAGTCCTGGATCCCCATCTCAAAAAAAAAAGGCACAGAAGAACTCCAGAAGTTCACCAAGGGGCAACAAGGAAAATCTGAAGTATGGTATGCTACAACATGAGAAAGCAGGTAAGACATTTCAGGCTTGGAAAGAAACAAACCAAACAACTGTGCTATATTACAGGTGTCCTAAAACAAGTGGGCATGGAAAGACTCTTCATTCTTTCTTCCAATACAAGAATTAGGGGACAAAAAATGAAGGCAGTAATTTCAATACATGTTAAAAGTTCAATCAGTCTAGAAAGTGGTTTGCCCAATATATAAAATAAATCAGTTTGGAGATACAAGATACAAAGACATCAAACAAGTTCAAGAAATATAAGCAATAAGCTGTCGGAGCTGGGAAAATTATCTAGGAAAGTATCTTGCCGTGCTTTCCACAGCATCCACTGGACACTGTCTGAGAGAGAACCTCAAATCCAATACGGTCACTCATCTGTTCTTATGCCGCACTAAATTCTCTTCTTTTAAGTGCACAACATCAAGTATGAGACAGTGAAAAAGACCATAGCCAGTTCCTGTTCATGGTTCCTAAAATATTTTGTTGTTCTGTTACTTCTATTCACAGCATAAAGCACACATTGTTTTTTATTTTTCAGTATTCATTTACATATGAAGGTAGTTTGCAGGGTACTGGATTTGAAAAAGTAAAGACCAGGATCCAGGAAAGGCCACTCTCCCCACACAAGTTGGAAATTCCAGATTTTGAAACATCTGGTAAATTACACAATCTCCTTCCATCTAACATGAACAAGTACTTTCTGTGAAGAACAGAACCAATGTAATCTGATTCTCTGTGAGCTTGTGTCTTCCATCCAACCGGCTACGTAAGTAACACCACCTTTGTCACCTTCCTTCTTCAGAACACAGAGTAACAGTCAAGATGCTTTTATCCCATCAGCTGAAAGGTTCATCAGCCAGAGGCAAACTTTCAAATGCTCATACTCCACTCTCTCCACTCTTTAATCATGTCTTACAAAGCTTACACAGCCTTGCCTACTTTTAATACTTCTGCCCGTTGTCAAATGTGCCTGAAATCAGCCTGTAGGTTTGACAGATATTGGGCAGCAGGACAGTTACAAGCACACTGTGATTGCCTATCAAGATTTTTCATCAACCTACATGGGTTCCTTTCATGCTTGAGGCTAGAAAGACATTAACAAATCCATTTTCACAAAACTTCTGCTCTCTGAAGTCTCTTTGAAGTCTCTCTGAAGCCTGGCTTACAACCAAGAATACAGGCAGAAGAGCACAGGTCTTTGTCAAGTATTTTGGCTGTACAAGTGACACCACAGTGCAAAAGGACTACGTCATGTATCAGCAAAGAGTTATGTATTCAAAGCAGATAGAAAGTCTGTGCGGAAAAGGGCAGCCCTGACCTGGCCAAGTAAAGCATATGCACCTAGAAAAATGCATGATAAAAGCTAGTGTATTGAGGCTTTGGATACCATGTTGACTACTGTTACTTTACAAGATCTCCCTGTAAGTCTTCTGAGAGGTACTTCATCCTCTTGGTCTGCATCAATATAAATTCTTACATACTGGGATCACATGTGAGAATAGGGCTCCATGCTAGTACTGCAATACAGTTATCAACAAAAATAATATAAATAGTAAATAATGACCATAGTATTTTTATAATACCAGTAAACCTAAAATCTTAATGTGTTCCCCTAGGAAACTGCTACATAGTACTCACAGCCATCATATTTACTGTCGAATGAGCTGTGTACATGTCTGCCTTTATCAGGAACTTCAGAATCATCTTGACTTTTAGCTTGAAATGTTAACAAATTCAGGTTTGTAAGGAACAAATAGTAGCGAAAGTAAAAGTATTAGACTCCCTCTTTCCAGGCCTTTTGACCCTCTTTCTCAATGAAAAAGGAAAAAAGAAATAACCTTCACAGATGTGAGGAGAAGTCTAACTGCACCAGTTAAAAGTCAGACCAGGGGAACTGAGAGGCAGTGAATCCTACAGCCAAGGATATGTTACCAAACTACTTTTTTCCAAAACCACTTTTCCTCCAGTTCTCAGTGGCTGAGATTCAGAGACCAATAACAATAACGTTTTAATTACTTCAGTCATCACAAATTTATAGACAGGGAGAATACAGACACTTCTAAGACAGGGTTATTAGGTTTTCCCCATCCTGGAAATCTGGGCTTTTCTCACACACAGAAGCAAAACTATTAAAGCAAAGAAAGGTTAACTGAAGTCCTGATTCAATAAGAGATTTTAAATAGAGCTTATTTTTGAGCACATTCTTAAGGAGTATTGTCTTCAATGAGTAAATGTCTGACTTCCTGGCAATAACCATGGCTATAATTTTAAGTACGGACTGCAGTGAAGCTTACTCACATTATCTCTGCCCTAAACGGCCTTCAAGAACTTTGTAACAACATCTACATTCTAGTCAGTCAATTTAGCTTTTGGCCGTCTAAAGCTCAGAGGTGGAGAATATGAGGCCTAAAAAATCCTTTGTGATTGTTTCTTTCTCTTACTTTTATCCATTTTGCAGTACTATGACTAAACTTATACTGACCGGTACAAGAGGCCCTTTGCTACACAATACAGGCAGTGCTACTGGCAGTTCCCAATGCCAGAGCAACAGAGAGTGTAATAAAGCTCCTGCACGAAAGAGAAAACTCTACTGAAAACTAACTAGATTCAATTAAGCAGAAGGGATATCTTGTTTGCCAAAAGAATTCTGAATGAGAAGTCTAGAACAGCTCAGATGCAGAGTGCCCTAAATGTGGCCTTGTTTGTCACTATTAACTATATAAAGGTAAGGCATGGTGAACATGTCAGACAGGGATGTCTCTACCACAGGCATCTAGATTTATGAGAATCTCACTGCAAGTGATGTTTACACATTGCTAAATGCCAGCATTCCCACTTAAGTACCTTTCCACATTGCCCAGACAAGCTCATACAAGCATCAAACAGGTATATTCAGATGTTCCCGTGATCACAGACGCAGGATTGTTTTCCTTGCACACGCACATCACACACAGCCACGGCAAGGTCTATTCACATACGAACCTCTGCTATGTTTCCCTAGTATGCCTGGGAAGGACAGTGTCATCCTGAGGGCATGGCTACAAGGACATGGTAGCTTTCAGGCAAAATCTACTACTGCACAAGGGGCAGAGGCTAAAAGCAGGCAGTTGTCCTCTTTTGAGGAAAGAAAAGTGAGATCTTGACTGATATGAGACCTGACTGGACCATATGATGGTGCCAGTCTCTCCTGGTAACTGGAGGAGATGAAGGCAGTGTGCTGTGGGTACTGCTCAGTGCACATAGCATCATCCTGAGAACTTACAACCGTGTTCACCAGGTTTCACAGGTATAAGATATGGCAGCTGCACATTATTTTGCTCAAATGCAGTCTTTTGTAGCTGCAGAGAAGTCTGCCCAAAATAAAACAAACAAAAGATGGTTCTGACAGGAAAAAAATAAGGATTTAGTGGTAATTAAAAAGTGAGGAGAGAAACAAAGAGGAATACAAAATTATAAGACAACAAAACCAAGTCCCGTGCATTCTTTCTTTTGGGATGCCAGTCCTTCATCTGAAGTAAGGTGTACTCACAATGCTGTTGAGAAATAGCACTGACAATCTTGCAGAGCAATGGGCTCATCTGATTTGAAAAGGGAGTCCAAGTCTGCACTCCAGCATTTTCACATGGCCAAAAACAGTGGTGGTTCAGCTGCAGTCGGCAGAAGCTGTGGTGCTGGCGATACTGACTGAAAAGATGCTGAAGATGTTTGTGTGACCCACCCAGAAGGGCTATGCTGGCTCTGGCAGGCAGCTGGTGGAGAGTAACAGTCACCTGCCTCACGCAGATGAGTCTGCAAACACAGACACAGTGCTGGGAATCAGCTCGAGTCCTTGCATCTCGGAGGGCTGATACCAGGCTTGGTCTTCAGCAAGCATTCAAGTAGACTGCATTTCACATGAATGGCTACACAACAGGTTGCACAAAATACAGTTCTGCTCACCAACACACAGCCTTCTCCACCAGGCAATCTGGAGGGGAAGTCTTTCATAGTGACTGAAGAATCATTGCAGATCTATTTATGCCACTGAGCTGGTAGTCAGAGGCTGAGGTGGGCCACCAGGTCTCCACCTGTGGATGGTGAATAAATATAGACAGACAAAAGGCCTTAGGGTCACCTAGACAGTGTATTCCAGCTCCCCTGCTGTCTGAGGAGAGAGCAATGGCAAAGTAACAGCTGATGCTCAGCCTTAGAGTGATATGTTGAAATGGTAACCAGACAGAAATGTTCCCCGAAAAACAAGAGAAAGACGGTAACAGTCACTGGCCTGTTTCTTTCTTAATACATGGTTTCCTCTGTTTTCAGCTACAGCACTTTAGATGTGAAACTGAAGGGCTAGACAGCCCTGTTTCTTTCTTCCACCAGGAGCTAACCAGACCTTTATCCTTGACCCAAAAACACTAGAAAACCCCAAGACAAATTCTCTGGGCATAGCTGCCAAAGAAACCTCCGCTTTTGGGGTGATTAATCAAGGAATAATTAGGACAATTGGGTGAGGATGTAGAGATGTCAGACAATCTGTCTTAAATTTGTGTTCTTTCCAATTATGCGACAAGTTCCTGGAGGCTAAAATAAATGTCCATTGCCTGGGCTGGAGGCATACACCTGTTCTGTCCATAAAATGTATAGACATCACCCTGCAGTCATGGAAAAGATGTACTGTGTACAGGAAAAAAAAAATACTGTGGTGTTTTCCTTGCCACCTGCTCACTTAAGTCACATGCTGAGCACATGGAGTAGTCCCATCTCACAAGACACTGTGAAGAGGATTGGGAATGCACGGCAGCCACTCTGAGTACCAGAAGCAACTCCGTCTAACCTAATAGACACCTAGGGTTCAGCTAAACCTGTCTGCAGCATATTCACTGCTGCACTCAAGAGGTCTCTAGATTTCCTTCAGAGAGGGACTCTTGCTGGTCCCCACACACTACTGACCACCACGGGCTGTTCTCTCCAAATCTGGTTCTTCTCCACGAAGTTGTATCTAAACTGTGCATCTGTAAGACAGGCTCCCGTCACATCTGCATAATGAGATCTAGCTACAAAATTTCACGGCAGGAAAGCCACCATCTCTACCATATGGACTGAGCACAGCTCTTGGGTGAGCTCTCAGTCCCCCTAGCAGAGCTCTTTAGAAGACTAGAACTGCAGTATGCTCTTCACGACCCTTACCTGCATTTGCTCTGTTGTGCTCACTGCATACTGTTCAAGTAGCAGCTTTTCCCAGACAACTGTAAATTCATTTCCCTCAATTATCTGATTATCAGATTTTGTTGTTGTTTGTTCTAGTAGACAATGCCATGCTGGAATTGCCATGCAGAGCCATGTTCATTTCTGAGATCCACTGCTCCACTGATTAAACAAGGTATTCTCTGCACTAATGCAGGAAACCCACTGACCTATTTTCAAAAGAAGGTCTCAGGCAAGTGTAGAGAGTGTTCAAGGTCGCAGACAGAGCAGAATACCAGATGCTTGCCTATACACTGACTTGAAGGAAACCAAGGACCATAAACATAGCTTATTTTTCTGCCAAGAACACGGAGTTTCTGCTAGATGTTGAGGAATCCAGTATGCTATCCTTACATCCCTAGGCGAGAAAGCTGCCTTGTGAAGGCCGGGGTCCAACCTTTGGAATGGGTAAGACATTTATATATGTCCTTTGCCTAGTCTGGACAGAAGTATGTCTACAGCACATCTCATCCACACCAACCACAGCCATGATCGCTGCAGTGGGCCTGGGTGTGGGCTGGTGCCAACCCGCATCTGTCACTCACTGGCCACAAGGCAAAAAGAGTGATAGGGCAGAACTTCTGAGGGTGCAGTTATCCTCATTCGAAAAATCTCTCTCACACAAGGAAGCTCATGTGTTGTCACAGGTTTGCTCACTGTGTGCTTCCATGTTGACAGGGCCTTCCATGAGATTACATGTTTTAATGGGTGGTGCTGTACGCTGCTCTCCTTCCAACATACAGGATGCTTCTTTCTGCCACAGGAAGGAGATGAAGGCACAAATCCATGACTGCCACTGGCCATAAGGTATAATCCATTCTTGAAGCATTCAAGGATTTTGTTAAGGGCAACTTCTAACCACATTTCTGTTCCTCCCAGACTTCACCCAGCACTAGGCCTGCAAAGAGCACAAAATTTAAAGAGTACAGTGAACTCTGCATCGACTCTCCAAAATTCCCAGCATCTTCACTCTCCAACCCTTTTGCTTTAATTTCTCATATTCTGTTTTCCTCTGACCTATGTCAGAGGCGACAGAGGACCTAATCCTAAGGCCTAGGAGATGAGAGGTGCATGTAACTCACCATGTTAGCTCAAAGTGGTGATGGCACTGGAGACTAGGCAGCACAGACTGATCCGGGTCCTCTAAAGATGTCCAAAGAATAAGAGTATTGGAGAAAGAGGCCACGCTGAGCTGGATGCTCTTTGTAAGACGTTCATGGAGATACAGCATGTCTGCTTTCAGCATCATCCAAGAAGTATTAGTCTTCCCTGTCCACGCAGAATGCCCTTATTATTTGCCAGGGCTTGTACTACCCAGAGATGGATTTTGGTAGGGACAAAGAAAATGCAATTATCCTGGGTCCCTTTGCAAAAGGGAGGCATGACAGTTATGATGAGAGTACAAAGACTAGGCACAGAAGCAGAGAAAACGGAACCTAACCATACTGACTTCTCTGTTTTCTGTCCACCTTTCATCACAGAGCACACAGGGGTTCTGTACAACATCTGGGAGGAACATCAGGCAAAATGAAGGCAGACAGTGTCACTGCACTAGGCACAGGGCAGGTTAAATCTCAGCCCTGGGACTGGAATTGCCACTAAGTGCTGGAGTCTGCTTTGGAGGTGATGTCACTTCACCAAGTAGAGTTGGTAATGAGGCTTGGAATGTGCTCTGCTGACTGAAGCTGCCACAGCCCTTGGATTAGCCACAAATGTGACAAAGTTTAAATTATCTTCTTCATGCTTTCCATTAACTTTTAATGTCAATGGGGAATAAGATAAATCACCCTTCCACTTACATTTTATATCTTTCAGATGCGGCATTAAACCAGAACCCTAACTGCTTTGAGGTCATTAAAGATCTGCTGGTGCTTTTTATGTGGGTAAAGCCACATATCCCAAGCAATTACATAATACCTTCTGCTGACCTGTGAATATAACCATGGACATACCTGGCTTCCCACAGGGTCACTGAACTGACCAGAGCTGTGCTCTCATCAATTGACAGCTAAGTGCCCCGAATGATGTGCTGTAAGAGGCTCTCCAACTGCTTTTTTTTTCTTTTTGCTTTTGGTTTTGTTTTGCTGGGCTTTTTTCCTATTACAGCAAGAAAATTCAACAGGAGCAGCAAGTTTCTTATCAACAGCACCAGTCCGCTCATCCTGGGTGTGGAATATATATACACTCTGCTGAAGCCTTGAATGATGTTGCTATAAATTAAAAACCCCAGAAATACCAGATTGGGAAGAGAGAGGTGAATAGAGGTCTTACACTTGTTTAAAAATAGCATTAAAAAAGGTTTTCCCGTGTTTCTTCAGCTGTGTGTCTCCTACATGTGTGGGGAGGGGAAACGCAGGGGTGAAGGGAGGGCAGCCAGAGCAGCAGTTCCCCCATGTGTGTCACTACGGCCAGTGGGAGATTTCCCTCCCAAAGCTCCCCAAAATGAGGAGGTCCGGTGTACCCGTGCGGGTCTGGCGGGGCTCCCAGAGATGCTCAAGTCCCCGGACTCCTGCCCGGCGCGAGGAGACCCAGCACCCCCGCGACT
>NW_009728065.1:343-25304 GCF_000703405.1 Apaloderma vittatum | reverse complement strand
TAGTAATAGTAGTAGTAGTAGTAGTAGTAGTCATTGTTGTTGTTTAAATTGTTCTTATATGAACCCACTAATTTTTCTTTTTTTCCCAATCTTCCTCTCCATCCCACCGTAGGGGCAGGAGTGAGCGAGCAGCTGCGTGGTGCCTAGTTGTCAGCTGGGGTTAAACCATGACAATTTTGAATAGTGGCCAGGCACAACCTCATAGTTGAAAGTGGTGTTCCCCTCTTTGCTAACTTCTGAGCTATGCCCTAAAATTGCTGAGAAAAGAGCTAATTGGTTCAGTGTTTGTATAGGTAAGTTCCTGGGTTCAGACCTATCTTCTGGCACTATTTACTACTGTAAGTGTATCCATATGTTTCTCTTCCCAGTATCTGAATGCCTCATGGCCATTAATGAAATTTATTTCTTATGACAGCCATGAAAGAAAAAGGAGTGTTGTTCTAATTTTACAGATAGGAGATGTAGACTAAAAAAATATATTTTCTTGTTGTTGCTGATGGCTATGTGCCTGAGTGAGAAAGTGAACTACTATCACTTTATTTTTAGCCTGGCAGCCTATTCATTATACTATTTTTTTCTTATAAAGGAAAACCTTAAAAAGTTAAGTAAATTAAATTTGATTTTACAAATTTAGAGGTTAACTAGGTCATTAGCAAAGCTGAAAGAACTTGATGTTTAAAGATGTGTTATAGGTCACACAGATCTGAGTAAACAAAATATCAGCCTCAAATGGTGCTCTGAGAAAACATCCGAGCACATCATGCATAGAATTTTATGTTTAAGAAAGTGTTCAGCTTTGCATTATGCTAAAGGGAATCACAGATCTAACCTGAGAAAATAAGCACAAGTTTCTGCAGTTTTCATCACCTTTCAGTTAATAAAAACACGTGTACGTATGTTTACACGTTTTGTTATGACTTCCACGCTGCTGATTTACTAAGTCATCACACGCTAGTTCTTTGGGTTCTTCATAGGGATACTGTAACATCAGATTAAAAACCTCCAACAGTATGCCATATTTTTAAAAAAAATTGTAAAATTTACAGTGGACTAAACACAAACGTACCTAACACAAGATGTTTTAAGTGAATAGGGGTGAACACCACTGTCATTACATGAAATAAGTATCTTACATTAAGAAAATTGGGTTGAATATTTGACCAGTTTTGAAGAAAAAATTAAATTTGAAAAAAAGGAAAGTATTCAAAAGATACAGACACCTTTACTTTCACTTACTGAAAGTAAATGAATTCACTACCCTAAGATCATCATAATTGTGTTTTTTTGGAGTGCTTAATGAGAATAGTTCAAGAGTCCTTGAGTGACTGAATGATTTTTTTGAAGGCTTTTTGATTTATTGGTTACTGCTCTAAGACAATAGTCAGATAAGATCAATGTTCTCCAAATTGTATATGCTGCTCTGTATAGCATTGCTACTTGCCACTTAGTATCCTCCTAGTGAGTTACTTTCAGTACTTACAGAAATATTAGCCTCATTCTAGGGATAGAGAAATTAAGACATAAAAGAATAAATTGCACAGCATCTTTCAGTGAATCAGCGGCAATATTAAATGTAGAACCAAATGGAATTCAGGGAATGCATTCTGCCTGTTAAAAATTCTCTCTTCCATGGGAATTGAGTTTCCTCACTCTTCCCTTTTTATAGCACGAGAATAAAAACAATCCTTGATGAAAGACTTCAGAGAAAAGAATTTTTCATGAAGTTTGTTAACCAGAATTTGCACTGCCTTTCTAAAAAAATAATTGCCTATCTGAGGAAGAGTCAAGAAAGCCTAGAGAACTGTCTGCCCTAGCGTGTCATTTTCTTAGTATAGGCGACAAATACTGGTATTCATATACTTCAGCTTGAGGACATGGGACCCTCAGAGGAAAACTAAATGGAAACCAAACCACAGCGAGCAGTCTTGTATAACTCCTTGATAGATATAGATAAAGAACACTTCCTACGCTTCATTATAACCCTTCCCAAGTCTGGATATCTAACTCTGCTTATAAATTCCTCTGCCATTCAACCATAAACCGACACTTAATAAGGGGAGACAAGTCTCGTATAGCTCTGCAGAACCATCTTATTTTGCTGCACCAGACCCGGGAACATCTAAATAACGGATATGCTAACACAGCTGGAAGACTGAAAAAAAAAGGATTGCTTCGTTTTTTTTCTTTCTTTTTGTTTAACTAACCAGTCAGCAACTATGAAGGGGGAAATAGCAAAAGTAAGGAAAGGAGAAGATAAAGGCTTTATCCCTTCATTATCTCTATGGTCAGAAAAAAAGAGTCTGTTAAAAACAGGAGAGATTTTCAACTGGCCTGCATCCTTCTGCACTGATTGATCCTTCAGGCTCTGTTCCTGAAAGCTGAACTGTAGCCATGCAAGTCTTCTACAACTTTTGTTCATTCGAGTGTACCTAGAGCTTAAAAAGTGAATGGAGTAGGCAGAGAATAGATGAATTAGACTATGTGGGTTGAATCCTTTTTCTTGATTTTTTCCTACCTGACATCTAAGTGTCAAGTCTCTTTGTGCAAGGGTTCATGCAAATAGAGATAAAAAAAAAAAAAGACAGTATCTAGAAAAAAGAGTTTACAATTCAAAATAAAAATGAAGATTAATGAGAAGATATCAGAGGACAATGAGTTAACTGTGATTACAACACACCAGTAATCTGTTGTCATGTTTTCTGCAGACATTATGGAAGAAGTGTAAGGGACCTATCTGAAAAAGATAATGAAATAGCCTTGCTTGGCTGGACCATACCTCACTTTCTTACCACTTCATGCAGTAGCTTGTCATGAATTTTATAAACTGCTACTGTAACTGTGAGTCTTATACTGGTCTGTGTTTTTATATCATACTTTTGTACCACTTTTTTGAGAAGTGTTGGTAAAGACTTTGCCTTTATGTATATTATAAAAGCTTTTTATAGCTTTAATACAGTAGTTTTTCATAGTAGAGAGCTCCTATTAAGTGCAAGGAACAGCATGGGAGGAATCGCAAAGGGGCGTGGGGCTTTTTGGTGGTTTTTTTTATGTGTTTTTTTAAAAATTATTTTAACAAATAGGCAATGTAGAACCTGGCCTGAGACAGGAACTCACATCTTGCTAACAAATGAATTCATCACCACAAATTGAGTTCAGTGGGGAGGGGTATGTGGAATGGCAGTTGGAGATGTGGCAGTACTGCTCCCTCCCAGAGCCAGCAGTCCTGTCACCTGCTCTCTCCTGCATGAATGCTCCTGCTCAATCCCCATTGACACAGAAGAAAGTAGACTGGGAGCAAATCAAACCCTCTGAAATGAAGCTGCTCTCTCGCTTCCCCTTTTCCCCATACGCCAAAGCACTCCCAAGACCCTCCAAATTTTGTGTAACGTTAATTGTTCCTTCTTCCCAGAGACTCGATCAAACAATGCTGCTATTGTCTCAACCTTCCAATATGTTTGCCCCAGGACTCAGCAAGGCAAGTGAAGAGCCTTTCTTCAACATGCTTTGAAGAAACAAAATAAACTTTTATCCCTTTCCTACTTAAATTTTGTGTTCAGTGATCTTTCTGCTGACTTTCACTGGTACTCACCAAATAAGCCTGTTCTTTGAAAAAACAGCAGGCCATCATACAAACGATGTGCAGACTACATAACAGTTGCTAACCGATTTGCTTTTGTTGAAAACACTCTATTTAACCAGGAGGGGTCTAGCAGCAGCAGAGCAACTCTCCTGTCCTCTTGGAACCTCAAACAGAACCAGAAAAGAGCACGAAGTAAACGAAACTTGGGACAATCATTTGCTATGTGTATGAAAGACATGAAGGTAGTTAGAGGCAAACGTTCATGGAGTGAAGAACCATTGTTCTGCTGACTTCTGAAACAATCCATCTGTCAAATGAGACCTATGTTGTGGATTACGTCCTGAGCTTTCAAGTGTCACCACAGCTGTTCTCCTCTTGGGCAATTCACATTTCTGGTGGAAGTAAGGAAGGGCTGGAGACAAAACTTTCTCTGTCAAAGAGATAAAGAGATAGAGCAAACTTCTGCAGAAGAGGATGATCTAGAGCAGGAAATGCTGCCAACCCTTCACTCTTAAAGACAACTTTTCATTGTTTGTGACACTGGTCAACACTAACTTCAATTATTTTTTTTTTAAAGGCAGTGATTTCTGTCTTCTTCCGTTGCTGATTAACTGTTTGACCCATCAAGAAAAGATTACAGGAATTAGCTTCTAACTACCGAATTCTTAATTTCAACAGGAAAGGAGTTCGTGAGCAGTAATATGTTTTGTAACTGTGAAACTGCTTTCTTTCCCTTTCTATAGTGTCAGAATTTTGCATGCTCTTGAGGCTGGTCGTCAGCTCTCTACAAAAAATAAACAGAAAACTCTTCCTCAACATTTTTTTGAACTTACAAGAGGAGATTTAAGGTTCTGTGAAATCTCCTGATAATTCTTCTTTTTTAAAAAAAATTATGTGGAAAGTCACTTTCAAATTCACGATAGCAAAACTCCTGTTTCCCACTTACATCTTGTGCATTACACCAGTGTCTATGTTTGTGCAGTTAGCTTTCATTAATGAACCTGGCTGAAAGGTGAGCCTAGAAAGTCAGTCGGAAAAGCAAACAAATATTTTAACTTCTATTATGTCCACACTTAAGCATGCTAATTATCTGGACTTATGTGAAAAAGGGTTGAAAACCATATAACTTAAACATAAAGTGTAGAATGAGTTTTCTTCCTCAGCTAAACGGTGTCTCATCTCAGTCCCCTTGAGGAAATTCATATGTCTACAAGGTACCACCTTGCTTCTTACTTTGGTCTTCAAGGTACAAAAAGGATATGAAAAATTATTCACAGACAGCTCTTCCTTGACCACATATTTGAGAAGATTCAGTTGTTTTGTGAAACTCCCCACCTGCATTACCACACACAAGCACTTAGTGATTCTGCTGCTGGTTTATGCGCTGTGGAACATGAAGGGAGGAGAAAAAAGAATGTGCTCGAGGGAGATGCAAAGGAGTTGAAAGCTTAATGCTGTTAGGATGTCAAGGCAATACACTTGCAGGTCTACACATGTTTGAAAGACATAGTGCTCTATTTGCTGCCCTCTTGTCACTCTGTGCCAGTTGTCTTTTCAGGCAATTTTGCAAATTTCACTCTTTTTTCCCCATCTCTGAAGGAGCCAGCATTTGCCCCTCACTAATGTTAAATTGCATTGCCAAGCTGTCAGGTGGTTAAGCGAACAAAAACCCCAGAACTCCTTTGCCTTGTAAAGTTTTAGATAGTGTAGTGTTTTTCTTGTCAGACTGAGAAACATATACGCTCTGCCAGTGTTGGAAGGAAGGAAGGAAAAATATGAAAAAAAAAATATATGTATGATGAACAAATGGAAAGAAAGAGGGCAAACTTGTTCTCACTGCTCAGCCTAAAGATCACAGAATCACAGAATCAATCACAGAATCAATCACAGAATCACAGAGTGTTAGAGGTTGGAAGGGACCTCGAAAGATCATCTGGTTCGACCCTCTGCCAAAGCAGGATCACCTAGAGTAGGTCACACAGGAACGCGTCCAGGTGGGTTTAGAATTTTTCTGTCAGGATATTAAATAAATAAAATTTGTGTGAATTTGCCTGCCCAGAACTTGCTACATTGATGCCCATTCTTCTGTAACTCACTTACTAGGGGTCTAATTTAGCAGAAATAAGGTCCAGAGCTACATAAACTAAAGCTTTTTCAGTGTTGCTACTGAAGTGAATCATCAGCTTAGTTGGCCTGACTTCATTAATTCCTGAGACGTGGTTGTGAGTAGAGACCTTGTTAGAGTATCTTTTCTTCCTGTGAAACACTAATCTCCAAAGTCAAAACTCACCTTACACAGCCGCTGAAGCTATTTTTGTACATCCAAAGTTAATCCAGCTCTGAGCTACAGTAATGATGATATATCCCTTTAACAACAGGCATGGAAGCTTTACTCTGTTCTTTTAAAACTGTCACTAGCACGTAAAAGCTATTTTCTTGGATATCTGACAGGTCGGTATCTGATGAGCTGTTACTGTTCTTCCTCAGACTTATTTGCCTTTAAATAAAGCAAAGATCCAAATCAAAGATTTTTTTTTGATAAAGCCAACTTGAATTTTCATTAGTGTTTAAACTCTAGCTAATTAACATTAATTAAGATGATTATATTACTGACTGGACACGCATTTTTGATTAATCATGTTTAAGGAGCGAATGTTTGAGTCATGGGGCAAATATGTAAATAGTGTTTCCACAATAATTTGTAATTGCATTAGTTAACACACATTAAAACAGACTGATAATTTATGAAACAGCCAGTGGAAAGTAATTATATAATAGACAATGCAAATTATGGCCTGGAAGCAATTAACAATTAAATCTGTAATTAACTAAGTAATTCTGTTGGAGAATAGAAAATAAGAATGGTTTTATTAATTTAAATATAAAGTCCGATATCTTAATCTCAGGCAATGCTTGGCATGATTCACTGAAGTATATAAAGCATATAGTGGTACTTAAAATATTCTCCTGGCCTTCTCTGCTGGCATTTTAGAGTCCAAGTTCTATCAAGGGCTTTGTGTTTAACAGCCTTTGATTAACTTTTTTATAGGAACTTCTCCAGTTGCTTTCTGAACCTGTCTGTACTCCTACCTCAATGTCTTGTGGCAGTGAGTTTCAGTTTCCTATGTGCTGCCTGAAATAATCCTTCCCTTAATTCACATTCAGAGTGCTGCCTGGAAATTTCACTTGATGCTCCAAAACCACTTTTTGTGCACCTATTCTGTGCTATTCCTGACTTTACAGAGCTCTGTTATATCTTCCTTCTCACCCCCAATTTTGTCTTTCCCCTTAGATGGGAGCAGTTTCACAGTTTTTCGACCATCCCCAACATCCCTTTATATCCTTTCTGAGCTGGACGAAGGGGCAGAACTGCACACATTATTCAGTGGTGCAATGATATTTTCTATTTGTTCTTTCTTCTCCATTGATTTATGCAGGAAAATGGGTTGTTGTCCCATGCAAATACCCTGGGGCATCGTTGCTGCGTTCCGTTGGAAGAGATGGTGCCTGTGTAGAGATCCCGCCTTGTGAAGGCTTAGGATTCCTTCTACTGGACCTAGCGCAGGACTTTTGTTAGGAGCCATCATCAGCTCTTCAGAATAAAATGAACTGACATTTCATCCACGAAGGAATGGGGTCAGTAGTCAATTAATTAACAAAGTAGTAGTTCTCTGGGGCTGAGAAAACAGCTGGCGTTGGCCCTTATTTCTAAATGAAGGTGGCCATATGCAAGCCCTGTTGGAAATGGTCCCTGACCTTGGCCAGTTTCCAAGCTACAACTGGGAATTTCTTGGGAGAGGTGTGCCTGGACAATACTCTTCTAAGGACTCCTCAACCATTTAGCAATACAGACACTTCAATTCTGGTGCCCAGCAACAGTCCTAGGCACTGTTTCACTCACACAGAGAGAATGGTCAGATGGGTGCTTCTACTGAGTGGGTGCAGGTCCTGCCAGATCTGTGATGTTACTTCCACATGTATTTATTCTGTATTTGGGGTAGGAGAAAAGTGTTCAGAAATTAGATGAGTCCAGCTGTTTTCTTCTACAATATACTTACAATATCTAGGAGACATAATACTGTAAGAGAGCAATATTTAGGATTGAGAAAATTAAAGACAGGCCCTATTTATATAAAATATATATTTAAAGAAGGAGATGATTCATGTTAATAAGCAATTAAGTATTTATGAGGTAATCCAGGCATCAAGATCAGGTGATTGCAGAGGGGAGGATTTTCTCTGATTTAAGATTAGGAATAATCAGGATTAGATACACACATTAAACTGTTGGAGCACACAAGTTCTGCAGAGTTAACATATCCAGAAATCAGATTTTGCTTAGTAACACATCAAAGAACTTGTAACGTATATACTCACATACAAATCTGGCCTTGCATGAGGATAAATATCTCCCCAATGCCCTGTTTAAATATTTACAGAAGGGCATAATTTGTATGTAAACAGATATGTATTAATTCCTTTATGGCTGGATTCAGATTTCCTTACTCACAAGGTAGAATATTCCACTCATTATCCAATGCCCTTGCTATAAATAGAAAACTGACAAAAAATATTATTCAACCTCTGTTCCAATTTTATAGAGGGGACAGAGAAAAAGAGTAACATATTTTTCTTGTATATATATGGCTGGAGGTACCTTTGCAGATGAATATGTTTAAAAGGTGATTTTTGGTGCCGGTTTAATTATTTAAGTGAGGTATGAAAATCAAAGTTTCAGATTAAATAGCTATTGTCTGCTTTAATGAACAGTCAGAAACTAGGTCATTGCAAGAACTGAAAACATCCCAGTGGCCTGTCATAGGTCTGTCATATTCTATATTTTTATGTGTAGGCAATACAGTACATCGTTAATGTGAGATCTGGCATGTCTTATTCTGGCACAGCCTAATTTCAGTTGTGTCAGCTGTGAAACTTGCCAAGGGAAGTAGAAGCCAAACACAGTCTGCAGGTGCTAGGCTGCCTTAGCAATTTTTATGTGACAGCTCAGAAAGCTCTTGACCTCGCGCCCTAAACCTCCTTGCACATGCACATGAAAGTTTCAAAACTCAAGGATTCTGCTTGATTCCTCTGGGCAAGCTCCACAGAGCACGGTCCTGGTGCTCCATGCAGCCCTCTAATGAATCCGGGACTTGTGGCCTGAGCACGCAGCCAGTTGTAGTGTTTCCTTCACGGGAGACTCAGACCAGTCCCTAGGAGACAGCAGTAGGCAATAAGTTAAACTCTTCCGTAGTATTTATCTCCTTGTAGAATTCTGGGGCTGCTGCCTCCCACTGCCTCCTTGTCTTCTTGTCCCATGAGGCCACTAACATCGTGGGCAAACTGTGCCCTTGCTCTTTGCTGTCAGGTGCCTTCTCTGGCACCCCATACATATTACAGGCAGCAGCTCGTCCAAGAGTGTCATTTTTCCTTGCTTCTGTAACTCAAGTTACAAATAACCAACATATGAGTAAACTTTGCCAAACGGTCTGTGGCTGTGTGCAGCTTTTTGACTATGGCTACATCTTCTAGCATTTTACCATAGCTGCTTTTATGATTGCTTCATTTTCCATAGGTCAACCTTTTTATACATATGTTGTCTGCAGAAGAACTGGCCTATAAACAAAGATGGTTTTTCCAAAGTGTACAAAGTAGACCATTCGTCTCACTGATTTCTCTTAGGTGGCCCCAAAGAGCCCAAAGAGGGAAATGAGTAACAGCCTGAAAAAACAGCTGAGTAACCTAAAACATTCTGCTTCTTGTCCAGCACACCTCTTCCTCTCTTCCCAGGACCTACACAGCCACCTTGCTCCAGGGAAGTTAATGAGATGATGATTTAAGCAAGAGTGATGACACTGAGCATTCTATACAGTTATTTTTCCCAACCATATATATGTTTTAGATTACTAACTCTTCACTTACAAAGCTGCTTTCACTCATAAAGTTGAATTCTTTGGCAACAGACACAACTCAATGACAAATATCTCTGAATAATAATAAATATTGTAAGAAAAAAATACTATAATAAGAAAAAGTAACAATGTCACTGTTTGCTATCATTATACTTGGTGTTCTTGTGCTCAAGGTTTGTCAAGTATTTTAAAAGTAATGGAGAAGGAATGACCTTTCTTTTCAAATACAGATATGTCAAATAATTCTTTAAAATTGATGCTCACTCAACCTCCCCCTGTCCTATGTTCCCAAGCCATGGTACCAAGCAATCAGCTACTTCCAGGATGTATCCCCAAGGTAATCTGCGCCTGTGTTCTGGCTCCAGGGTCCCACAGGCCGGGTACAGCTGAAAGACCAACCAACCATCTGCAATATAGAATCATAGAATCGTAGGATCTTAGAATCATAGAATCTATGAATCATAGAATCATAGGGATTGGAAAGGACCTTAAGATCATCAAGTCCAACCTACAGCTGTAACACTAAACCATCTTCTGAAGTGCCACATCCAACCATTTTTTAAATACCTCCAGGGATGGTGACTCCACCACCTCCTTTGACAACCTATTCCAATCCTTTACCACCTCTTTCGGTAAAGAAGTTTTTCCTAATATGCAATCTAAACTTCCCCTGGCGCAACTTGAACCTGTTCCCTCTTGTCCTGTTGCTATTCACTAGGGACACAAGGCAAAGAAGACAAGGGAGGCCACAAGGCTGAGGAACAACCAGCAGATTCTGGAAAACAGACTCGCAGCTACAGTTTTATCCCTTAGAAGGTCCCTCGTTACATGATCCAGTGCTTCAGGGAGAGAGAGAGGCACAGGAACCTTGTCACATGTCCAAATTCAGGGACAAAGAAGTGAATGATAAGGTATTGAGACATCTGAAAATTTCAAAATCCAAATAAGTATACATATAGTATAGGAGAACACAAAAAAGAGATCTGGAAAACCAGCTTTTTATGTTTCGTTGGAAGCTGAAAAAAGGATAACACCAAAACCCTTATCCTTCCTTGGCCTTGCCATGAGCTGTTGAAAAGAAACCTTATCTTAAAGTCCACAACATCCCTATTTGCCTGACTAGCTCTTTAGGCATACTACTAAGCCACATCCTGCCCTCTGGGAAATACTCCAGTGCAACGAGGAAAATGAGACTGCAACAGAAATCTGGTAGCTCTGCAGGTCTCAGTGGGCTTAGACTGGTTTACTTTCTGCCCACAAGTGTGTGTTCTGAAGGACCACAGTGATACTGGAAGCTGATGCAGAGGAGAAGGATGAGGACAATGGTTGTGGGTGGGCTTGATTTTAAAATCGAAATAAAGTGACAGAATAGAAAGAGAAGGAATGCAACGGGCAAGCTTAGGAATGCAGGGCAGGAAATGGATTGTGAATTAGTGTCTTGCCATGGGCGGAAGGTACTCATCATCTATCATCATCACTGTCAGCGGTTAAAACTGATGTCTAAAGAAACACTGATCAATAGCTTTGTCTCAAAATGCAAAAACTATAAAATCACATACCAAGAACAGGTGAAAAATCAAATAACATTTAAGAAGCTGATTAAGCATCAGGCAAGGAAAGAAAACTCTCTTTAATGGAATACAGTAACTCTATTAGCTGTCTTCAGTGAAACATGAGCTCGGGTTGTACTGACTAATGTAAAGTTACCCATGACACCAAGTGCTCTAGGAGCTTCTGGTCTAAGAGCTGGGGAGCTACGATAATTTTGTGACATGAAGATGCAAATTCTAATACTTTGTGTTTAGAAATAGAGAAAAATATAAATATAATTAACTGACTAGTCTGAAAATTTGATTTTTTTATATTGGAGGCATTGGACTTTCTGCAGAAAGATGTCAGATATATTTTTAAGTAAGTTCTGGTATTTCACTGTCTTGCTGACATTTTGTATTTCTCCAGTGGTACTCATTACAAAATAATTGATGAGTACTAAATCAATGCATGTTAACTCCTGAGTCTATGAGTCTATATCCCTTGTGACCGTAGTGGTCAATATGTCTAGTTGCTTTTCAGAGAAGAAAGTACACAGGAAGGAACCAATTTTGTACCAAAACCCAGACAGACTCAAGACAAAATACAAGACAGAAGTTGACAGAAACAAGAAACAACAGCTTTTCATCCTTCGCCTTTTTACTTTCCATATTCGCAAAGGATTGCTATAAGTAAAGGTTAGTGTTACTATAAGTGATGTATCAGGAAGAAGCTTTTAACATTCCAAAAACATTTTCCCCCCTAAATTTTGAAACATCCTACCATAACACATTTGTTTTACAAAGCACAGAACAGATCTCAGCAGAACATGAGTCATCTTTCAGCTGGGCACAGAAATAATGTGTGTCTGCAGCCGTGCTTGTCCCAGGAGGCAGGTGACTTTCAGCCATGGGATGCAGATTCAAATTTCTAGAGGCTCTACACCAGTGCATCTCCTTCCTTGCCCTGTGTGAGTGCATTTTGGTTGTCCCTGTTTTGAGGACAGTATTAGGATGTTGCAGGGTGATGTCTTTACTCCCTGCCAGCTTCTCAGCACTCAAAAATCCAGAGTCAAGCCTCACAGCATTTTTTGTCTCACATTAGGATGCCTGCTCTCTTCATAAAGCAGAAGCAAACATCTCAAGGGTGTCCGGCAACCATCAAACAGCATTATGAAACCTGAATTCACACCAGGCAAATTAAATTTTAAGGCCAAAGTAACTTTAGTAAAAGTGCTTTCACTTAGTACCTGAATGACAAAAGTCATTCAAATTCGGTTAGGTGGCTTATAAGGCTGGAGGCATGAGGTGCAGGGGAGTACGACAGCCCATGTGAGAACCCTCTAAGATGGGAGTCTGGAAGCTGTCGGCTTGCAGCGAGCTGAGAGCTGGTGAAGGAACTAAAGGTTCAGGGCTTAAGAAGTGTTGTGGTGCCTTGAAGTATTTCAGCTACGAGTTGACATGTAAAGGTTTTAATTGTGTTCTTGGCAATCTGTCCGTGATTGTTGAGGGGTCAAATGCTCCAGCTTGTCATTGCACCTCACAACAAAGGGACCAAAAGCAAATCTGGGTCAAAGTATCTTTTGGTGTTTTGCCTGTTTTTTTCAAAGCATGGGCAAGATCCTGTTGGGAAATTTGCCTGTTGGGGCAAGGTCTCTATGCAGATCCTGGATATTGTTTCAACTTTTTAAGCACAACTCCTTTGTCAGCTTTCAGCTGGTGAACTATGGGGAAATAGATTGCAAAGGATTCCAGGAACAATGATCAATGTCTGTCACTTGGGTGTCTCCCAGCCTGGTCTGGAAACGGAAATTGATCTTTCTTACTATCTTAAAATCATGATCTCTACACTCCCTTCCAGCCTAGGCCATTCTATGATTATGTGATTCTATGATTCTATGATTCAGAACTGTTATGATGAGCACATGTTCAAGAATATTAGGAAAATAAAAATAACTTTACAGGAAAAAACCCAGAATCCATTTAGTCCATCCCTAGCTCTGGCAGCAGATGCTTAGAGGAATCACATAAAAAAAGGGCAGGTGGGGAGTGAAAAATCCCTGCTATGTCCTTCCTGTGAGTCTCAAGCAGAAGGGTTAAATCTTCAACTTCTTTTTCTAGTAGAAACAAATGTGTATAGGGACTATATTTGGAGATGACAATTTGAGTTTTTTGGAATATGTTTACGACTTGGAATATTAATCTTATATTACCTTCTCCACAAAATTTTCAACATAGTATATAACTTTTCTCTATCTCGTTACTTACCAGGAAGGAGCCAATCAGGATAATGTACTGTAATTCATTAAGGCTGACATCTTGTGGTAGCTTTTTGTATGCCGCCTTCTGCTCGAGTTTCTTGGAAAAGACTGAATTTCTTCCTTGGCTTAAATAGCTATTGTACATCTTCTGTCCGTCACTGATTGTATATTAGCTACAGAATTCTGAAAATTATTCAGTAACCCCTATAGGGAGTTGAGAAAGAAAGTAATGCCGGTACCAAAACTTTCTTCTTTCTTTTTTTCTTTTTTTTTTTTCCCCCCAGGTTTTGCATTGCATTAGCATTCTTACCACTGCAGTCACAATCACAGACCTCTTTAACAGGTCTCTGTTCACATGCTGATATTTATCAGCTTAAATGTTTTTAAAAATGTTAGTAATCCTACCCTAGAACACTAAACAAATTTAAGCGCATTGGCTAGAATAACAAGAGAGAATAATTGAGTTTCAAAATCTCTCTAATCATGTTCTGTCTTTTGTGAGTTAAAAGCTACCAGTGTCCGGCAGAACATGTGTAGTGAGACCTGCCTTTTGCATACAGTTAGTCCAGACAGTTACTGGGAGCACTGTCATCCTTCCCAAGGTTTCATCATGTTTTTTATTGTGGTGCAAGTGTAAAAGACACACCTCCAGTATCTGCAAAATAGGATCTATTTCAGAGCACAAAATACCACTACTGCCAGTCCAAAGAGTACAGCAATTGCAACAGTATTTTTTTTAAAAATCTTAGGGATGTTGCTATAATACAAGGCTTCATGTTCTTCTGAATTTAAAGGTAGAATTTTCTTTCTTAGATAGCAATTTGCAACTTGCAAGCTGTTGATACAAAGCTGAAAAGCAATTTGGGTGTTTATCTGAAACTTTCTGATCTTCCATCGGTACATTGTTATTTTTTTTCACAGGCATCAAACACTGCAGCAATACTTTACAGGAAGCTTGAGATACCAATGGGATTCTACCTGTATACCAGCAGTAGCAAATAGCAGAGAAACAGCAGATCAATTATTTCAAGTTATTATTGTGCTAAGTAAGGATAGATCAACACAGCATTTTCTCATGTGCATATAGTGAATTAATTTATTTACTTGCTTGAGAAAAGAAAGTTTGCCTTCCTTTGAACTTTTCTGAGTGACAGAACGCTCCACTAAAATTAGCCCACTTTTAGTACACTTCCAAGAAGGAATTTAGCTCATCAGGAACAAAGGAATAGATATTGCTTGTCCTTCAAAATAGAACCAATTCTAGAATGACTGCAAATAGCAACAGCCTGAATGCAATTTTTATAGTGTTAAAAAAGGATCTTAAGCTGGGATATATGATAAAAATTTCAGGATATTGTAAACTCTAAATATGCAACAAATAATGCAACAAAATCAGTGGTTCACTGTTCCTTTAATATTTAGGTTGTCGTTTGGGATGGAAGGTAGTATTTCAGTACTGTTCACCTTGCAGGTTTCCTTATTGTGATCTCTGCTTGAGATAACGAATTACAGGACTTTAAATCATGATTACTATTGCAGAACTGTAAATATGCATGTTCGAGAAACATGAGAGATATAAAGAAATTGCCATATTTATCTAGAGGAAAAAAAGCCTCACATCTGTAGAGAGCTGCAGCTGCACAAAGTTGCAAATACAACTAACCAGAGAAGTGTTAGGGAAAAGATGACAGCCAGCAAGAATCTTACAGGAATGGCATCACCAAAGCTAGGCAGACAAGGACAGAATGATTATTAGCTTCTTATTGCTCAAGCAGATGTTTAAATAGTTGGCTCTTCACTGATTCCACTTCGGCTAATACCAAGAGGAGCATAATGTTTAGCAGAAAAAAGGCTTGTGCCTCTGTCTTACCCTTTGGTAGTTTCTGCTCAAAAATGTTTTGTGCAGAAGATGGGTTTCATAAAAGCTGTTTTTAAAATATGAGACGTAGTTGCAAGCTTTTCAAGATCCAGTAAAGATAATGTAAAGTTAAATTCTATGACACTGAGAAAATAGTTCAAAGTATCTGCACTCTAATCCTTGAGCACTGTGGATTTGTTTTGAGGCACAGTAAAACTTTCTTTCAAAATATTAACACAGCACAAAGATAAGAGAAATATAACAAAACTGGCAGAGTTACTTCAGGCCAGGAGCGTGGGTGACAAAGAGAGAGTTAAATATGTCTTCAAGCCTGGTCACTTTATCTCTAAGAAATTTCAGCAACTCAGCTTTAAGGAAGTGTAGGTAGGCAACACTAACCGCTCCACAGAGAATAGAAATGGATGCTGCACAAACTGTAATTGATGGTCCTTTAGTTTGGAAATGTTGTTGAGAATCAGTGTAAATCATGTGGGCCATAAAAATAGACATAGACAGTAACGTTCCTAACCGTATGTTAGGTTCTAATCGGACTTAAGGTAGAATTTGAGAAGATGTTTTGCAGCACTGTCAGAAGTATCAGAAAGAGAAAGTAGGACTTATTGTAGTTCATATAGCAAAGCAGGAAAGAAATAGAAGAAAATAACTCAATAGTTCAACAATGCAGGCAGATAAAACCAGAAAAAGTGATAGAGACTTTCTCTGATGTCCTGACCCACAGCTACTTACTCATCAGTTGGCAAAATCAAAGCAACTGCAACGCTTTCAGAGCCTTCTCTGGGTGGATTTCCCCCCTTGTTGAAATCTCCTCACATAGATAGCCATACCCGGTCAAAGCATACACAATTTGTACTTTTCTAGAACATGTATTTCAGTATTATCTAGGGAACTAAGTTTGTCTATTAAAAGAAGATATTAAAACGATTTTAAGAAATCCCATTAAGTGTTTATAAAACCAGCTTTTCTTTTTCCATAGAATAATATTCCTCAAAAATAAAACAGGATAGAGAAATAATAGATCTTATTTTATGAGAATATTTATTATTATTACTATTATTACCTCTGTTAGTATTGCTTTGGCACCCATAGCACAAATAATGAGGCTCAGACCTCAAACCTGAGCACAGCCAAGTTCACATTGCATTTGGCAGTAGAAATACATGTGGACATATTGTCCTTTAAATCCCATCAACAACAAAGTGATGTTGCATCGACTGTTTTTAAAACAGATACACAAATAAAACAATTGATTTCTAGTCTGAATAACAGATAAAAGTGAAACAGCTTAAAGCTACATTTTCTTACCCTCGATACTATTGACAACAATACAGATACATTGACAACAATATAGATACAAAAAAGCATCTGGAAAAACACGGATTCACATATATATGTATAAAGCCTATGTATCCAATGATATAGAGCTCATATATCCTGAAAAACTTATTGTAAGTCTAACCGTGGTAGCATTTTATATGGTCAAATGTACTAAAATACAGTGTATAGTGCAGGCATGCGGCCGTGCTAGTGGTGGAATTCACAAAGGTATGTATAGATCTGTCATCACTGTTTTCACTGGGATTATGCACAGTTCTCTGCCTGGAGTGGCTTCATCTGATTCCCTAAGAGCATCTATCCAGCAAGAAGAGCAGTCTTCTCAAGAGCAGAGGGAAAGCAGAGTGGACGTGTTTTCTGTGAGTGTCTTTGACAGTAACATAGGAAAGAGCAAGGTAGCTGAATTAGGCCTCTGTGAATTAAGTTGGTCTCTACTATAATTCTGCAAAGGCCCTCTGTTAGATAGCTTCACCTTCAGCACAGGTGAGCTCTTGATGCAGGCACTTTCCAACCTCAATCTTCTGGTGCCCCTGGAAGAAGCTGTCTCAGCCCACAGGGAGCACGTGGCTATCAGGAAAAATGTCTTGAAAGCCACACTTCGAAGATGCACTGACTCCTAACACTGCAATGCAGTGGAAGAGAAAATCTCTGTTGGCAGAGCAGCTTCCAGAGAGGAATCAAACTGCATTTGTGAGTCCACTATTGGGGAATCAAGGCTAATGGAGTTGCAGGGGGAAGCACATCAGATCATGCCTATCTATCTGGTGTGTGCCATAAAAATATTATACTCTGTCAGATTTTTAGTTCATTCCTTGATGAAGCATGAGTTACCATGCTATCTGCTCCTTCAGTAGGAGTGGCAGACCAAAAAGAACCAAACGATATTCTTGTGCCTATTTCAAATATTTACTATTTTTCTTTTCTGAAGAGATTTGACCTTTTTTTCAAGTACTCCTGTCTCATAGTTTGCCAATAACTGAATAGGGCCTGATAGAAAGAATCTGAACATGAGCACAATCTCTTTTTTCCTTTCTTTCTTTCTTTTTTTTTTTTTTTTTTTTGTGAAAGGAGACATCAGAATATAGCGGAAATGTGCTTTAACACACAGTGAATTCATTCCTG
The DNA here is from genome assembly GCF_000703405.1 of Apaloderma vittatum. NCBI lineage: Eukaryota > Metazoa > Chordata > Aves > Trogoniformes > Trogonidae > Apaloderma > Apaloderma vittatum. Next base: position 7,692 of record NW_009728065.1, on the reverse strand, counting down.
TATTTTGTCATTCAGTGATGCCAAAAAGGTCCAGTTTAGGACTGGATGCTTGGGCTCAGCTGTGTCCAGGGGAGATTCTTTGTGAAGATCTAGCAATCTAATGACGGACAAGACGCAACAGAAAATGAGATCCAAAGTTCACTGAAGTCTTTATGCTAAAAATTTCCCTGCAGATTTAAAACCAGAAATATCAATATCAATGTGTCTCTTACATCTATCCTGTAGGCTAATTAGCTTAGAGGTTATAATTTTGTATGTCTGTGAAGAATACAGAAACAGAGCGAAAAAGCTGAAGGTTTTTATCTTTACTTAGTGCTGCACTCCCCTTCTGATAACAATCTGCATTCCTCCAAACGCTGAAAATAAAACAATTTTTATCTCTCTGAAGAAGACTTCACTCATAGCAAAATAAATGCCGCAAGCTCCATAATTTTAATTGGTCTGTTGGAATTATCTCTGTGAAAAGAAACACAGTCTATCTCTGGTCTCCCCTGAGAATGCTCACGGCAATGAGCTTCCTGTAATATCCGGGGACACTGTTTCTCTCGCAGGACTGATAATCAATTTGATTTCATTCACTGTGAAAGACAAGCTTGACCAACTGCTCTTAGACAGTTGGAGACAGCATCTTCGGATATGTGAGCGCAATGGATAGATACGTTAGTGTCTGCTTATCTCAGTGTTGAAGAGAACTCTGCTGACTGCATTCAACGAGTAAATGATTTAAAAGTTGTCAGCTGCAAGCTAGGAATCTTAGTCTTTTCCAAGGATGTCATTTTCTTCCTTGACACCAAGGAAGTTAATAAAATTTGGAGGTATTATTCATGTTACCCATCATGATGCAACTAATCTTAGCAAATTTTACTACTTTCAAGTAATTTTAGTCACTTAGAGTTTTTCAGTTTGAGACCTAGTCTTACTACAGGTGTCTTACAGACATCTCAGAAGGTGTTTCATCCCAGTGTAATATCAGTTTCTAAACCAGATTAAACAGTCAATAAAGGCACGGCCGGTAGCAATACCACTGGAAAAGCACATTATTCAAGTAGGAATTTCCCAGAACATACTAACAGCTCCTAGGGTTGAGCTGAGGTTTTTTTGGATGACGAAGCCTTCTTATAAAATAGTCTACTAAATTAAAAGACCCTTAGTAATTTATGCAGTCCTCAGCCCAAAAGCTGCGTGGATCTGAAGTTTAAGTCAGCCTCTGAAAATGATACCTAAACTTGTGACCACTGAGATCACACTACCATGACCTAGTTTGCTCCGCTGGATTTTTTTTCCTTTAATTTTTATACAGTCATTGTTGTTAGACTTCAGAAGAAGCTTTACCTTGTAGACTTCTTCCTACTACAGTGGAAAGAGTAAGGGTTTAAAGCTGCAAATGCCCATCAATATGCCCCACCTGTCTGGGAACATCTTGGCAAGTGGAACGAGTTTGTGCGAGGAAACCTGAAATAGGGTCAACAAATGCAGGAGCAAAATTAGTCAAGGGGCTTGGCTGATGATCTTCCCTGATTACTCAGGAAAAAGAGTCTTGGTTTTTCCACCCTGATGAAGCCCAAGCTATTTGGCTGGATAGCAGACTTCATGAGAGACGTAGCGGAGGACTCTATATTTAGGTCAAGGAAGATCTTTTCTTTAGGGCTGGGAGGCTGTGGAGCTTATTGCTAGGGAAAGGAGTATCCTCCTTCCCTTCTTTCCTGAGCAGTTTGCGACAACATGGAAGGTAACAAACATTGATGATACCCATTCAGTGTCCCAAGAAGAACTAAGAAAAAATTTAAAACCTCAGTAAACTCAAGCAACTCTGGCTGAAGCAAGAGCAAGAGCTTATGTTGTTATCTCTTCACTGTTTAATTGCTCTCTCGTAGCATTTCTGCCCTGCTGACTGCACATTAGTGCACCCAGTGTTTGACTGTAAAACAGTCTCTGTTTAAACCAAAATTCACTAAGGATTTTATATCACCGCCATAACAATCCTTTAACTTTTGAACATGCATTCCTGACTATAATTTGCATTTAACATCGAACTGGAAGAAAAATAAATAAGAATTCATAACATTTTGCAATTCATTGCATACCCTTAATGCTTTTTTTTGGTTGTTTCGGCCTTTTACTTCAGTGCTTTTTAAAAGTGCCACTAAATACATCCTGTGGCAGTGGTGTACCCTTGAAATACTACTGTACTTACAGAGAGTCTCAGAAGATATTCATTTAGAAAGGACGTGTATTCTCAAGTTTCATTGTTTTTCTCTTTGATTGCTATGAGAAGCAAAGGCAAACAGCGGTTGTTGTTCACATATGTTGTGGTTCTATTAGGTGTATCCAGATTTATACATGCACAAAAGGAAAGGAACCTCAGGAGGTCACTTAATTGACCTTCTACCCTAGTCAGACCATTTAGAAATTGGAGTAAGCTCTAATCTTAGCCCCTGAACCACCGTAGTTCTTCAACACTTGGAATAAAAGAAAGAAGCTCTCTATGATCACACATTGTCACTGTTTAATAGAATGCTAACACTGCTTGTTTTGATTAGCAGAATCAGCAGCCTTTGGCACAGCTGAATAAGTGTTGTGGACTCGCCTACAGAAGTAGATTGAGGAGGGCAGAATTGCATTATACTGTTTATTTTATTTAAATAGTACTCACATGCTAACTTTTCTAAGGAACACTTAAGTATGGAGACATTCTGTAGCTGGTCCTTTTTCTTTCTTAATACCAATGAAATAAGAAAAAGGACAACTATAGAAAGTTTTGGATCAGTAGAGGTAGCCTGTGGCACAGGATGGATTTCAAAATCATGATGAATTTCAAAACCATGACATCTAATTTATATCCCATTGCTTGTTCCATAATCTGCCAGAAGAAATGTGTAAAACTCAAGCTGGGCTCACGTTCTTGTTGAAAGGGCTCCTCTACTCCATCAAATATTTACAGCAAAATAAATCACACTTTCCACATAATATTTAAAAACCTATTTAATTTTTTGGCCACTGAAAAGCATGCATAGGGCCCATTTTTCATCTTACACCCAAGCCTCTGCACTTAAAGTGTTCTGTACAAGTGAATATCATCCTGGCAACAATATCATATAGGTCTGGAAAGGAACGAGGACAGCATGGCAAGATCCAGGTAGAAGAACCCTAAAAACAAGGGAAGGAGAAAACATTATGTTGGCAACACAGCCAAAAAGGAGAGGAGCATTTGCTCCTCTCTGGAGATCAGCAAAGGCATCCGTGTGGATTTAAAATGCCGGACCAGAGCATATGCTGTCACAGGAAAGAACTGTCACGTCACATAAGGCCTGTCTGGCTTCTTGTGTCTGGCCAAAACAGGTGATGATCACGTCCTCTTACATCTCTTGCACACTCACAGAGGTTACGGCACAAGGTGTGCACCGTGTCATTCCTTGCCCAGATTCTGCACCCAGTTGTGGAATTCTGTAGTTCAGCAAGTGAGTCAGGGCTGCACCTACACCCACCATGCTTAAAATCTGCCCATGACCCAGTAGTCTGTGAAGTGTTTGATTTTTGTCGGAAGGCACTTTGCACTCTGGCATCCACAACACGTTTGTTTTAAGCTTGTTGCCTGTTAACTTCATTTCCTGGTCATCTTCTCCACCCTGATAAGATTTTAAGATTCTGTAAATCTTTATCATGCCCACTTAAATCCACCCTTTTCACATGCAAGAGTCCTAGTCTTGTTTTCTCTATTTTGTGGACAAGCCATTCCACATCATTGACAATTTCTCTTGCTTCTCTTCATAAATTTGCAGAGGTAATAAAAACGGTTTTTTCTGGGACAGGTTGACCAAATATGTTCATAATATTCAAAATACATAACTTTGTTCTTAATTCCTCTTACATGTTACAGAGCTATAAGCCCAACACTTTTAAATACTGTCTTTCATAACTAAAACTAAAAAGTACTCTTTGACCACCAAGAAAACAAAGGTTTGAATAAAGCGGATGGGCTTTACAACACTCTTAAAAGTTGATATTCAGGCTATTAGCTCAACGGAGACAATGAATTCCAGTGCTAAAGGTGTCTCATTGTGTATGCCCTCTTAGCATTCTCCACATATTTTAATTGACTGACTTTCAGATGGAATATCTCAACTGCTATCACCTACCAGGGGAGTTCAGGCTGTTATCTGAGTACCTAGGAGCTTTCTGAAGATAATGCAGTGTTATTATATGTGGATTTTGGGTGTTCTTTTTTAAGATATGTAGGCATGATAGCAGCCTGTTTTCCTCCTCTGAACCTCCATTTGATTTTTGTTCATTTTTTCCCCCCTTCTCTTGTTAAAGACTGTCTTAGAATTTAAAAACTACTCTGTTTTTATCTGGTATCTGTAAACTCACTCTGATCCCTAGGAAGCATAATCTTCTTTCATTCATCATCCGGTGTGTTAAATTCACAAGTCCTGTCTGCATAATCAACATCTCAATTACCTTTTAAAAAACACTGTGAGAAATATATCTGATAAAGGGACTGGAAGCTATCTGAAAATTTATTAGAGAAGATGAGATTCTAGCCACTACATATCTAGAAGGTATTAGTATGAGACAGGGTCTTATTGACACAATGACAGTAATCTTTCTTTTTCCTCTTTTCTGACATCAAAAAGTAAACCTTAAGGAGTTAGGTATTTAAATTTCTCACATGGAACTAGCTACCGTGATACATCAGATCATTTCTAGCCTACTACAATATTCTATGTAATGCTAATCGGTAGAAACATACACCTATTGGGCCAATAGTTATTAAAAATGCATTCAAATAATTAATTTTGCTGAGAAAAGTAAGTCATTAGCTGGCATCTCATTTATACATTAATGGTAAAGCTTCGTTTATTGTTAAGCTTATTAGCATTTCCAAAATGTAAAATTTGTACAACACAAATTTACTTACAGAGTTCCTTTTTAGGATGATGTGGGTATATGGTACATTTATTTGTTTTTAAATGGAATAGGTTTTTGGTTTGGTTTTTTTTTTACATTTTCACAGCATTCTATCACCCTTTGCTATAAAATGAAAATTCACTTTATAATTTTATTCCTCCTCAACAATTCTGTATTTTCATTTAAAATTACCCGCCTTATATTTTGGATTTTTTTTATATACATAAATTGTTTATTTTTGTATTTGGGATTGGAAATTCTTGTTCAAAGAATGCTCAGCGTTACTGCGATGCAAGTAATAAATATCCAGTATTTTCCACAGAATTTTAGGAAGGGACTCTGAGGTAGTCATCCAGTCATCTTTTCATCCCATAGAAAGATGAATGGATCTACAACACTCCTCTCATATGCTCCTCTTGCAAATTATCTAATCATATGTGTCCTCAGATAACCTATTCTACTACTGCTATGGCTATTGGGAAATATTTTTCTAGTACCAAAGCTAAATCTAAGTTCCAAACAATCTGAGGATATTTAGGGGCTTCCTGTGGCAGATAAGATTTGGCTGTTACAGTGGGTTTGCGTGGCAAGGTTTTGGTACTGGGTGGAGCTACACGGGAGGCTTCTGCAAGAAGCTGCCAGAAGCTTCCCCTGTGTCTGATAGAGCCGATGTCACTGGCTCCAAGATGGACCCACTGCTGGGCAGCGCTGAGCCCATCCATGACAGTGGTAGCACCCCCCAGATATTTTAGAAATGGGAATTCCTAATTTATTTATTTTTCATGTTTAAGAAATGGGAAAAAACCCTGTGCAGTTGCAGTGAAGAGTTGAGTGAGATGTGAGACACGCAACTCTGCAGACACCAAGGTCAGTGAAGAAGAAGGAGGAGGTGCTGCAGCAGCAGCTGGAGCAGAGATTTCCCTGCAGACCATGATGAAGACTGTGGGGAGGCAGGATGTCCCCCTTCAGCCTGTGGAGGACCCTTATGCAGAGCAGGTGGATGGCCAAAAGTGGCTGTGACCCCATGGGAAGCCTGTGCTGGAGCAGACTCCTGGAAGGACTTGTGGACCCATGGAGAGAGGAGCTCACACTGGAGCAGGTTTGCTGGCAGGACTTGTCACCTCACAGGCTACCCACGCTGGTGCAGTCTGTTCCTGAGGGACTGCACCCCGTGGAAAGGACTCTTGTTGGAGCAGTTTGTGAAGAACTGGGAAGAATCTAAGTTGTAGAAGTTCATGAACTGTCTCCTGTAGAAGTGACTCCATGCTGGAGCAGGGGAGGAGTGTGAGGACTCCTCCCCCTGAGGAGGAAGAAGAGGCAGACAATGTGTGATGAACTAACCACAACACCCATTCTCCATCCCCCTGTGCTGCTGGTGGGAAGCAGGTAGAGAAAATGAGGAGTGAAGTTGAGCCCAGAAAGAAGGGAGGGGTGGGGACAAACTGTTCTTTAAGATTTAATTTTTGTTTCTCATTATCCTACACTGATTTGATTGCTAACATATTATATATTTTTTTTTACCCAGGTTAAGGCTGTTTTGCCCATGACAGTAACTGACGAGTGATCTCCTTGTCATTATATTGACCCATCAGCCTTTCGTTATATTTTCTCTCCCCTGTCCAGCTGAGGAGGAGAGTGATGGAGTGGCTTTGGTGGGCACCTGGTGTCCAGCCAGGGTCAAGCTGCCACAGTTTTCTTATGTGGATGTTCATTTCATGAACTTCTCCAGTGTTCCTACATCCGTTTTCAGTAATTATCACATTGTTTGGCAAGAATTACAGTTGTACTATCTCTTCTTGTTTTTTCCTGAAACTAATTGTTACCAGCATCGTTCCATACCCCCTTGCCTGATTACAGAGTGAACAATAAAACCCAGTCTCCTCCCTCCATGCCACTCATGTTTTTCCATTTCTGTTATGTCATGGGGGTGTGCTACAAACCACACAATCAGGAGGACCAAGCGGAGAAAGCCCTTCATAGGCAGATAGGAGTTGCTGCTTGTTCACAAGTCCTGGTCCTCATGGGGGACTTTAACCACCCCAACATCTGTTGGAGAAATAATACAGCAGGGAATAGGGAAATTCCTGGCATGCGTTGATGATAACTTCCTTATCCAAGTGAGAAAGGAACCAATGAGGAGAAGTGCCATGTTAGACCTCGCCCTCATCAATAGGGAAGGACTGGTGGGTAATGTTAAACTTGTGGGTAGCCTTGGCTGCAGTGACCATGAGATGGTGGAGTTTGAGATCATAAGGGCAGCTAAGAGGGGGAAGCTCAGCAAGCTTGAAACCTTTGATTTCAGAAGAGCTGACTTTCACCTCTTCAGGATCATATTTTGTAGTGTGCCTTGGTAGAGTGCCCTCCAGGGATAAAGCCCTGGAGGGGCTGGGAGCCCAAGAAAGCTGGTTGACATTCAAGGATCATCTCCTCCAAGCTCAAAG
>NW_009728065.1:0-226 GCF_000703405.1 Apaloderma vittatum | reverse complement strand
TTGCTTGTGTAATCAGAGACCAGGTTAGAAAAGCTAAAGCCCTGACTGAGTCAAATCTGGCCAGCGATATTAGAAATAACAGAAAAGGATTTTACAGTTGCATAAGAGAAAAAAGAAAAATGAGAGAGAATGTGGGGCCTCTCTGGAAGGATACAGGTGACCTGGTTACTGGGGACATGGAGAAGGTTGAAATACTAAACAACTTTTTTGCCTCAGTCTTCACTGG
>NW_009728064.1:0-24085 GCF_000703405.1 Apaloderma vittatum | reverse complement strand
AGGCCACTAAATTAGTCAGGCACGACTTACTACTTTTATATTTTTAATCATGTTATCACTTTTACCTAGAAAATTCTATAGACGTTTTTCTGTTCATATGTTAAAGTAGCTGTTAGGAAATATTTTTAATTTTTGTAACTAGTTACACTCTAACTTGCTCAAAAAAAGTCTTCACCTATTTGGGAACAGTTTTTACTAGTGATAAGCAGATATTTACTGTACAAAATAGTTCACAAGCAGAGCTAGGTTGTTTGGATACTTTGCCCTGTACATTTCCACCTTTTATTTGACTGGAATTCCCTTGGTAGGGCTTCTTTTGAAGGCACCTACAACACCCTTGTACTGCCTTCTGTACCAGTTAAACACAAAATGAACCACAAACTAAAGCAACCAACTAATACAGATCTATGATTTGAGATCAGTGAGTTTAGTAGTTTCCCAAGAGAAAGTTATTTAATACATATTTTTCAGTAATTATTTGTCCTGGTATTTTTACTGCGCAGTAATATACTGCCTTCCAGACAATTCAGTTTACTATGGCAAGGTTGACCACTGGCTTTGTTCTGCTTCCTGGAGCCAGTATTCGCTTTTGTTTGTTTGTTTTTTGCCAATAGTGGGCTTGGATATGTGTTAGTTTTCTTTATCCCAAGAGTAGTGTAGATTGACGTTAGTTCATCCAGTAAGGAATCGCAGACAGCTATGCCTTTTGTATCTGGAGTTTAAAATTAATTCACCATTCCTACCAGTGTGTCATCCTTTTATAACATAGCTTCTGGTATATTACAGACTTGCTGCTTCTGTAGTAATTCTAATTCAACAAGTAAAGATGTCTGCTAGGTGTTGGTATTAAACTATTTTGAAAAACAGTCCAATGAACATGCGTTTGAACAGGTCTCTGTACTAAATAAACAATTAAATAAAGAGAGGCTATTGTGAAATTCTCATGTGTCAGCTGAAAATGTGACACTTGGAAGAAGTTTCATTGCTGACATCACCAAGGAAAAAAAAAGGCTTTTGAAACAGCCTGTTATTGAAAGGACAAAATCCAGGAATTCTTTCTCTCTTCCTGTTCTCGTAATTCTAGTCATATTACCACCCTGAATATAAAATCCAGATTCTGTAAAGCAGAGCTTCAGCTGCATGGTTAATTAGGCAGTTCTCAATTCTAGATCATGTTCAAGAACATAAGTCTGGGAAGTTCAAGTAATGAAGGATTAGCAAGCAGCTTGCAGAATGCATTGTCTCCCCAAAGTTGGACTTAACCAGCCTGTCTCCTTCCTGCTTGTTGTTTTGAAAGTAACTATTCTACGTTAAGACATGACCTTAGTATGGGGTATGCAGGCGTCCCAATATAGATGTTGTTAGTGCACCTTTCTGTAAAAAGATATATAGGAAATTCTATTCCTTTCCTAATGATCCCAGTCAGATTTGTTTGATGTTCAACTTCGACATCTAACGTGATACTGCTAAGTCAATTTAAGAAAAAAAAAAAAAAAAAGAAAAAAGTATCACTAAGGATGATGCTTTTTTGAATTATGTGGACTGGCAGACTTCTGTTTAAGCAATAGTAGTTAGATCACATTTATTGCTCTGCAAAATAGAGGAAAACTACTGGATAGAACATAGAGAATTCACAGAAATAAAGAATTCATGTAGCATATGTGACCATTTCAAGCTTCTCAGTAGAGGATTTGAGGACTGTTTCTGTTAAGTGATCATTATAATCTATAAACTGAGTTCTAACAATATTAGAAAAAAAACATACCAAAGATATAATGGTGTTTACATATCATTATTTGTATCATTATATATATATATAACAGAATCATGAAATATTAGGAGTTGGAAGGGACCCCAAAAGATAATGTAGTCCAACCTGCCTGCCAAAGCAAGATCACTTAGAGTAGGAGGAAAGGATACAGGAATGTGTCCAGGTGGGTTTTGAATGTCTCCAGAGAAGGAGATTGCACAACCTCCCTGGGCAGCCTGTGCCAGGGCTCTGTCACCCTCACAGTGAAAAAGTGGAACCTCCTGTGCTCCAGCGTGTACCCATTGCCCCTTGTCCTGCCATTGGACATCACTGAGAAGAGCCTGGTTCTGTCCTCTTGACACTCACACTTTCTGTATTTATAAACATTTATGAGGTCACCCCTCAGCCTCCTCTTCTCCAAGCTAGAGAGACCCAGCTCCTTCAGCCTTTCCTCATAAGGGAGATGTTCCACTCCCTTCATCATCCTGGTGGCTCTGTGCTGGACTCTCTCCAGCAGTTCCCTGTCTCTCTTGAGCTGAGGGGCCCAGAACTGGACACAATATTCCAGATGTGGCCTCACCAGGGCAGAGGGGCAGGAGGAACTCTCTCGACCTACTACCCATCGCCCTTCTAACACACCCCAGGATGCCATTGGCCTTCTTGGCCACGAGGGCACATTGCTGGCTCATGGGCATCCTGCTGTCCACTAGGACCTCCAGGTCCTTTTCTCCTACACTGCTCTCAGGTTCTCCATATGGATCTGATTGCAGGTTAGCAGTCATTTTTTCCCCCTTCTTAATGAGTTTGAAATTAATGACTTTGAATCATTCACCTTTTTTATTAGACAAGTACATAGGGCTATAGGATTTCTAATATTGAGACTTTTTCTGGCATTGCATAGATTAAACGGCAAAAGTAACAGCAAAATTTTTCACTTCTCAGAAGTTCAAGGCGGGGGGACTAGAAGTAATTTGTAGATCATCTTGGCCTCAGCCAGTTCTCCTAAGACTTAGCTTTGCTCTTTTATTTTCCTTGACAATTACAAATACTCGGGGTTAAGACGAACAGATTGTCTTAAATCTTCTTCCAAACTGGTAACAACTTGTCTATCTTCAAGTCTGAGCTGCACAGTCTGGTCTGTAAAGCTGGACTTCTTAGGGTCTACTCTACCAAAGTTTCTTTACCTTGGTGTCAGAGTTTGGTGGCTGGCCCAGCCCTCAACTTCAACATCTTTTAACCAGGACACTTGCTAGTGTAAGGAGTAGGCCATTGGTTTGACATTGGACTGCTACGTGACCTTCAGTGCTTGAATGCCGTTGGTCCCAGGTCTCTTTCAGAAAGTGTGTATGTAGTGACTTTTGTGATCCATGCCAGACAGCAGTCGGTTCAACTGCTGAGCCATTGGTGCACTTTCTACTGCAACATCCTTTGCTTTCAAATGATTTTTCATTATTGTGCTCATGGCAATATAGCTTCAGTGTGTCACCACTTGAAGACAAAAGACTCACAGGACGTTCCACAAGAGTTCCACACACAAGCAAGCCGTCATTTGCAACGTGCCAGAAAGAAGTGGAGGCTTGAGAAAATTCACTTTCGTTTGAGGATCCAGGCAATCTTCTGTTGATGTTTTTGGCTTTTTTTCTTGTGGGTGTTCCCCAAATTATTTTCCCCACTGTTCTCTGCTAAATGCCCATTTTCGTTAGTAATCTCAGACAGATCTGTCCTGACTTGCAGATACACAGGAGGCAGATACACACATCACATTTTCTTATATCTCAGAGTACCATTACCTCTACTTTTCTATTTTTTCCCCAGTTTCTCCCAGTCTCTCTTAACTCTAGATAATGGGGAGTTTCCTGTAATAATAAATGTAGGGGAAAAAACCCACTATTCTAACCAATTTTTTACCCAGTGCTGGCATTGATTTTTTTTTATTTTTTTTTTTTTTTACTTTTCAGAATTTATTGTTTACAGATGAAACTGATAATTCAGAAATAAAAATAATTGATTTTGGCTTTGCTCGTTTAAAACCACCTGATAATCAGCCTCTTAAGACTCCATGTTTTACTCTTCATTATGCTGCCCCAGAGCTCTTGAATCACAACGGTTATGACGAATCTTGTGATCTGTGGAGTTTGGGGGTCATTTTGGTGAGTGATTGAGGTTTTTAATTGTAACTTTAATGTATGTATTTACCTTTTGTTCAAATGCAAATGACTCAACACAATTTCAGGCTTGAAGTGAGTACATGGTGAATTCAAGTGAGGTGAAAATACTACTGCACAAATAACAGGTTCCAAAGAAACATTTTTTTCTAGAGGTGTTTTTTTTTTTTCCTAAGCAGTAAATTTAACATTTCTAGGAAGGGGAAAAATACTTGATACAGTCTTTTTCTTAGAAAGAGATATTCTTGTTAGGAAACTTTACAGGCATCCATATAATCTTCCTATAGCCTCATTTCAGGGAAGGAATCAGCCTGTATTCTGACTTACAGAAAATTAATTTCAGTAGATATAGACTGGGTAGAAATACCACCGTATTTTATTTATATTTTCCTGAAACTTGTATTTTTTCTGAACAAGAACTTCAGAGAAATTCTTACATATTTTAAATTATCTGTAGCCTTGAAGTTTTATTAGTCAAAATTTTATTGTATGGCATTGGTGATGCAAACAACACCGCTCCGTATCAGTAAGTATAATGTGTTTGTTAATACTGCTTTTGTTCTCATGACAGTATACGATGCTATCAGGACAGGTACCATTTCAGTCTCAAGACAAAAGTTTAACATGTACCAGTGCATTGGAAATAATGAAGAAAATAAAAAAGGGAGAATTTTCCTTTGAAGGAGAAGCTTGGAAAAATGTTTCTGAAGAGGCCAAAGAGTTAATTCAAGGTATGTATTCACAAATATTTCATATACTTTATATTTTTATCTCAAAAGATAAACTTTAGAAAACTCTGCTGTATCTGGATGCTGTGATCAGCATCGGAGTGCCTGATGTGACCGAGTAGTATCCACAGCTTGAGCTATGTCCTGACCCCTAATACAAGTCCCCATGGATGAAGGTGGACATGTAGAATGGCATTAATAGATTGCTTGCACACCTAGCAGAGAGCTTTTGATGATGGAAGATTAGAGGGGTTAGAAGTAACTGAAGAGCTTCAGAAACAGTCACCCTTCTAAAACACATTTAAAAAGCAGAGTTTTTTACGTTACCTTTTTCTTTTGTAAAAGCACCAAGTTATGAGAAATGTTTTAAATGCCAAGCTTTTGAAGACAGTTGGTTCATTATTATGACTTTTTACTCAGGCTGTTTTTGAATGCTTATATCAAGACTACTGTATTTCTGAGCTGCTTCGTTCACGTTTGCCATGCTCTGATTCTCCTTAAACTTTTAAGCATCTGATTATGTTTTCAGCATGAGATAGATACCAATCTTAATTCTGCCAAAGTGGAATTCTTATTTTCTCTAGCAGCAGGCTTTTAAAGAATTTTTTGACCAAAAATGTAGGCATCTCCGGGTTCAGACTTCAGTGGATCATGCCAAGAATCTGAGGCTTCCTCTCTCAAACTTCATCCTGGACAGGTTTTAAGTGAAGAAATCATTTCATAGTCCTGAATTTGTTGGAAAAAAACACGAACTATCAAACTGTTAAATAGAGATTTCTTGTGTTTAATGATTCTTCTGGAGAGGATGATAGTATATTATTGTGTGAGCCTTATCTATGATAAATATTAGCATACCTAGGATGAATATTGTCTTTACTTACTTATCAAAGTAATGCATGAGAATTTCCCTAAAAACAACTGCATCTTCTATTAAAAGAAAGTAAGTAGCTCCCAATTTAAGAGAATATAATATATTTCTGTTAGGGCTTCTAACAGTGGATCCGAACAAAAGAATTAAAATGTCCAGCCTGAGATACAATGAATGGCTTCAGGATGGCAGCCAGCTGTCATCCAACCCTCTAATGACTCCTGATAACTTGGGTTCTTCGGGAGCTGCGGTGCATACTTATGTCAAAGCCACTTTTCACGTAAGTTCTAAGACATCTTCTGTGATGTGTTAAATTTTGTAGTGTGTTAATCTAGATTTTTGTGTGGTTTTTGCTTAATGGAAAATATGTATTTGTCCTTATAATTCAGTGATTGCTTATAGCTGTAATGTTTTCCTCAATATCTAACATCTATGATCAAGTAGAGTGGAAAAATGAATGATGAGGGAAGAATAAATTTCCTGAAGACGTTTATCCTATTGGGGTTTTGGAAGCTGAGACAGCTGTTCATCAAATAGCTGTTATAAATACTCTGTTTCTTAGAGAAATCTATTAAAGGTCTTTAAACTTTTATTAAAAAAGAGAAGAACCTTTCTATTTAACTTAAGTAACTGATTTTTAGTCCTTATGGTTACAAAATCAAGGTAAAATTTCTGGGAATGTTTGAACTGCAGATGTATTGTACAAACATGATGTTGTTTCTCTTGATTCCTTTTACACAGAATAAACTGGAATTGAGCAGATTATGCTGAAATACTTGTAGACCCTTATTATCAGGAAGAGAAAGAAGGTTATTTGGAGAAGTCCTGATAATGCAACATAATTTGGGCTTAAAGAAAAACTGTAATTTAACTAAGAGTAGCTTCAGAAAATGGAATCTTAAATAGGTTTAAGGCTTAATAAAAATATTTCTAAATTAAAAAGACCAAGGATGCCAATTAATAATGTTTTATATTAGCTCTTTGATACATGTAAAGGCTAATAAAGCTATTGTTACAGCTACAACAAGAATTAGTAGGGATCTGTCAAGAGATTACAGTTTATCTTGCAATTTACCATAGAACATTTGTTACAAGCTACAAGCCATAATATGTCTTAAATCTCTCAAAAAGCTTAGAATTACCTTTTATTTTTAAACAGGCCTTTAACAAGTACAAAAGGGAAGGATTTTGTCTCCAGAATGTTGACAAGGCACCTCTTGCAAAGAGAAGGAAAATGAAAAAAACAAGTACAAGCACAGAGACACGTAGCAGCTCCAGTGAAAGTTCACATTCTTCTTCCTCTCACTCTCATGGTAAAACTACACCTACAAAGACACTGCAGCCAACAAACCCTACAGACAGCAATAACCCAGAAACTATCTTCCAGTTCTCTGACTGAAAGGCAGAGAATATCCTGTCTTGAAGATATCAGTGGTTATAAACTTGGTAGTACCTATACTGTCTTCTCCCACCCATCCTCCCTGTGACTTACAGGCTACAAGAATATGTCTGTTGCTTTAAGAACATATTTCAATCATACCTTTTTAGCTTTGTATTTCAATACATTTCTTTTTAGCATTAAGTTTGGTATCACTGGATATGGTATAATACTATTATACAACCAACATTGTATTCTCTTAGGGCTAAATTACTAGTGTGCAGTGAAGCTCAAGATAAGAAGCTACACTGCTCGTGGTACAGCTTGGAGGAACACTTTCTCAGTGTCAGAATCTTCTTTCCAGTTTCTTCCTCACTGTTGAAAGAAAGGAAAGCTCTGTAAGAACTCTTGGACCTTCTGCTTTTACCCAGCTCTGTGAAGAATGTCACAGAATTTGACTCTTCATGCACGTAAAGAATCATTGGTACAACGCACCAAAGCATTACAGTACTTCAAAGCCTTTAAAATTTGTGGTTACGTTCTGTCCCGTTTATTTGAATTGTAAGAGCAAAATGAAGCATTATGGAACTCTATATTGTTCTAAAAAGTAACTCCATTTATCTCGTTTTAAACAACTGGGAATATAAGTCTTAGGGTTGTTTTCTTATTTATTTAAGTTTTTAAAAATCATCTAGGGTAAAAGATGTCTGATAGGGTGAAGTGTCTAGTACTGTGATACAATAATTTTTATTTCTACTTTTTGAAGTTATTAACTTTTAAAATGTTTTGCAGATTCTAAAATGCAATGCTATAAGAGAAAGTGAACTTTGCATTGAATGCTTTGGAAAATGGTCACATGTTAAAATACCTATTTCAAGAATTAATTATAATTTATATTTTCTTTTTATATTTACACAATAACTTTAAAGTACTAAGATTTTTTTAAAGATGCAAAAACTCCAGTTTTGACATTTGTTATTATAGGGTCCATACGAAATATGTACCAGTTATTTGAATTTCGCATTGTGCAAATACGGCAGTTTAATAATGATTGTAAAATATTAGAATTTCTTTTGCACTTTATAACATCAAAACCGGATGTTTTCTAATAAAGTGCACTCAGATGTCTCTTCCTACAAGGTGCTGAGCACTGTCTTACTGGGTTGAATGACCTGAAATGCACCATATTTGGTGGTCGAGGTCGTTGTGAAGGAGAATTCTGTACTTTGCGGGAGTGAATCCCTGTATATTACCCGCTGTTTTCATTCCTTCCTTTAAGCTGCGAAGCTCTTTCTATCTTGCTTTTACATTGTATATAACAAATACTAGACCTGGGCACCTTGTGTAGTGTAGATGTTAACAATTTATGCACTGGGAATACTAAAGGGAAATTATATTGAACACTGTGCTTCACAACTTGTTCACTGTGGTGCTCCACAGTGAAGAATTTCCTACTGTGATAGTATAGTATGTACATAACTGTTTGGAATCATAAATGTGACTTACAGAAACATCAGCATAAACTTTTAAATCAGTCAATTTTATAAATTTATGGAGAGTTCTTTTATGGCTCGTATTCTCGATGACATGGGGTAACTTAAGTGCAAAAGATGACTCCGATTGTGCACATGCTTACATGTGTAAGTTTCCACTGAAGTCAGTCACGTACTTGGGCAAAGTGAATCGTAGGCCTGAATTGGTGTGCTGGAAGCCTAATTGACCGGGGGATTTTGTTAACGGCTTGCTCTATCTTAAAGTAACCTTAATCCAAACCCTATGCAAAAAAAAGGTTATAGGAATTGTTTTTATCAGTGGTTTTATTTATAGAATTATATCAGATATCAGTATTGACAAGTACAATACATCCATGTTTACAGAGATTGTGTGTATCAAAACAAGGCTTTCAAGCCCAACATGTTTGTTCTGTGTTTCTTTAATATTACTAATGGCATTCTGAGGTTTTGGAATTGCTCATGTGAAATAGTTTACTACTTTCTTGATGTGAATGTCAACAGTAATTGCAGCATTAATTTCAGGTTGATGTGAATATTGAGATTTGCACTGTTTATGTAGAAGTAGTATATTTAAAGATCAGTATATGTGCTAATAACAAAACCAGTTTTAAGTGGCTGATGTTACAATATTGAAACGTAATTGTCAATGTAATATATTCAGGTTTGCTTTCTGAATGCTCTCTTTGAAAGTAATCTCAATAGTGAACATGGCTCATTTGTAAAAGAATACTTTCCCTCTTCCCAATAAACTTGCTGTAAATACAACAAACAATCCACCATTAATACTTGTTATGCAGACAGTATAAGTGAATTGGGAGGCTGGAGAACAAGTTTTTGTAAAGTTTTGCACTTTGAGTTCTAGGAATTCGTTGTCTTCAGGGTGAGAACGGCAAAAAGCGTAAGAATTTACGCTTTATTTACCTAAGAATTTATGCTTTATTTAAATGTAAGAATCTTCTGGATAGCAGATTGATTTGGAATATTGTGACCCAGCTGAAAAAACTTCTTAAAGTTAGAAATGTAGTACAGCTGTTTCCCTGCTGGAAATTTAAACTGGTGCTTGATGAACTGATGAAACAAGAAAAAAAATGCTTGCACAAGTTACTTATTCTTAGAGATAATGGCTGTATTGCCAGAGTCTTTTCACACAGGTTTTGAGAGACTGTTATGTGATTAAAGTTATTAGAATACATCAGTTGTATCAAGGACAAATTCACAGATAATATTTCCGTGTCCTCTTTGTTCTCTAACAGTAGCTGTTAAATAAAACTTTAAGAACGGCAACTTATTTTTGGCAGGGCTAAGCACCTTTAGGTTTCACCTTGCATTTGCTTTGAACCAGTTACCTGGAGTAGCTGAAATGTTTATCACCTCTGACTTCCTGCTGCCTTCAGGTAACACAGCTCTTGAGGAGGTATTTTAGACACTAAGATGTCTCAATTTTTCGATTATCATTTTATGTAACTGCTCATCTCCATTTACATTGATAAATCTGAATTGCAAACTGGGCAGCACAAGAGCTTCTTGTTCACGTATCCATGCAGGAGACTAGTTACTCTTGGCAGAACAACGTTGTCTCAGCTTATTGTCTTGCCCAGTCTGGCGCTCTAGGCCATATAAAGACTATGGGCCAAACTTTTCATAGTCATACCACTATTTCAAATTGGAAGTGTACAAGCCAATCTTCCTTAGTACTATAAGTAATTTATATTTCCTTGGTAAAGAGGTATTGGACTGTAAATCCAAGTCTCTACTTGGATTACACAGTGCTGCTGTGCATCAAGCAACTACTAGTGATATCTCTCTACTGTCACAAAAGTAATATAGTCACTGACATTATGGGCAGATTTGTTTGAAAAATCAAATTTCTCATTAGTAAAGATTTAAATAACTAATGTAGTTATTAATCTTATCTTTAAAGTACTCAATATTCTGTGAGCTATTTCTTTGTAATACTTTTAGAAACACAAATACTAGTAATTAAGGGGTAAATCTGCTAAAGCATTTAGAGGAGTACAAAGGATTTAGTGTTCCTCTGGCTTAGGGAAATTTCTACACTTTTATATAACGAAAAGCAGCGGAAATACTGTTTTTAGTAGAAGGGTCTACATTTGGTGTATGTATTGTTTCACTGCTGTGAAAAAAAACTTTATTAAAATGCTGTATTAAAAGGGATTTTGGGGGAAAAAAATAGTGTGTTGCCTCAGAATGGACCGAGGCTTGAAGTTGGTATTGTTGATATATTTTCTCGGCCCTTTTCTGTGGCTATTTTTCTGAACAAGATAACAATGCCTGTACAGCCATGCTCTCTAGCACTTACTCAGGAACAGAATAATTCCTGATAGAGAATATTCAAAGAATGATGATGTATGTTTATTGGTTGTGCTCAAGTGTTGCACAAGTGTCTTACATCTTTAATATGTGCATGTATTATGTGCATGTATGTAGATACATACCATATTGCACGTCTAGGCCTCAGTTTAAAGTAATATGACTTGTTTAGGAAAACCTGTTCATAAAAATCAGTTTTTCACTCACACAGATTCAGAGGACCAGACAAGGGGGCTACCCCAGAAGAGAAAGAAGGTTGTGGGAAGTCAGAGCTGAGAGACTTCTGGGAAGATGTTTTCAGGGGTAAATTTCTCCCCTCGTTATCTTCACGTGCGCATAACATTCATTGACACTGACTTGCAAGCTTTCTTGCCTATTACCCAGCATAAAAACATTTCCTAACTCTGCAGGTCTGTGAGTATGTGTGTGTCTACACATATGTATGTAACTTTTAATAACTTTTTGATCTTCAGCTGGAATTTTTTTTGTTACTTCTCAATTATTGTTTCAGGTGTTTTTTACCAAGTTGGTAGTCTTCATTCTTTTTCCCATGTATATGATGGTCTTTCTCAGCACCAGTTTCTACATCACAAGACAGTTGAGAAAGTTGGCTGAATATTCTGGATTGAGAGAATGGGAGATAATGTGCTTATTTCTGCTGTAAAGGGATAAAAGCACTTTGATCTTTGTCTACCTGTGAGAAACACTTCTTGATTTTTGCTACTTTGACCCATAGGGCACTAGATTCTATAAAAATAAGAAATGCAGAGCTGTTGGCTAGCTTTTGCCTGACATCCTGCATTTTTTATATCACCCATTCAATAGATTCTGGATGTTCAGAACGCCTGTGTAGAAAAGAAAACATGGGATGATTCCTGTAGTCTGCACTAGTAAATAAAGTGATTCTTTCAGTTACCTAGATCAGCTGGAGCAGTCTTGTTTATTGTGCCTGGAAAAAGAAGAAGGAGAGAAATGTAAGATACCTGCAGTAATATAAATTTGAAGAAAGCACATGTTTTGGCGGCATTGGAGTTTTGTGTTTTAGAAAGGGAAGTCTGCAAATGACCTAGGAATTAATGGTAAGTGTTAAGGTAGATGAGATGGTACAAGCTAGTCTGACTTCTTACTGTCACGCAGAGGACCATTCCTGATCCTGTCTTCTGGCCACATGCTCTACACTTTTCTTGGTTCTGGTGTTTGTGTCACACCTCTGCCAGCAGAGATTAGGGGAAATAAAAGTGTTCTATTAACTAAGTTAAGGTATTTTGGTTAACATTAGATTAATTCACTTCATAGTTAATCCAATGTAAAAGTAATAATGAAACATTGCAAAACCTAATATGCTATAATGGTATGATTTTTGAAGACTAATACTTTATTCTGAGGTAGAAAGGAATCCATGCTATTCACACATAAAATCAGTCTTTAAAATTGGCAGCCAATCTGGTTGTACTCACAAAATTCATGTGGAAGTCTGCTAACTTCTTTTGAAATGCCAACGGTAAAGCAGAGAAAAACAGAACTCTTCTTTAAGTGCTCAAGAACTGCTCAAAAACCTATCACAGGTGAAACTGCAAGCTGATTGCCAACGATGCGTTTTTCTTAATACAAAGATAATTTTATTTTGTCAACAAATCAAGCTTTAGTTCTTTAAAGTGGTATCTCATTGATGTCAATCTGATTCTTCTTGGGGTTTGTTTTGGAAATATATAGTTGTCTTAGTATGATTGTTAGAAGGTTTGTTTTCATAAGAGAACCAAAAGAAATGTGCAGGGAAGTGTAATCGCTGTCTTTAGCTCGTTTAATTCAAAATACACATACTTTCTGATATAACTACATCTAATCAAGTACACTTTACATCAGTTATGAGTGTGATTTTGTGTGACACATTCAGCTATGCTAAAGAAGCTTTAAAGTGTAAACTAGTCCTTAGAATTATAGCGAAGTGAGAAGGGGAATAAGTTGTATTTGAAGACGATGGTGCAAAAAGGGGACAGTGCTCAAGGCTCGTCTCCCAAGTTACACTGACAGAGGTGACTAGGTGTCGGTATCATCGTGTTGCCCGTAGAAGCTTACTCATTAGTAACAGTATATATCCTTTTTTTCCCCACCCCCCTTTAAAATCAATATGCAGTGGAGGAGAGAAACTAAATTAATTTGCAAAAGCAGCAAGTACCTCAAAGTTTTTCTCAGATGTCTCCTTAATGAGTTCTTACCCTTAAAATGTATAGCTCAGCTGCACATAGTAGGTACCCTGTAGAAGCTTCCTGCACTTGAGGGAACAGGATCCTGCTGCCTGGTAATGCGTTCATTATACAGTGATTGTACAAATTGGAACTCAGAGTGGTATATCCTTGCTGCTTTTAAGTTCCAAGTGTGAATACTATTCTACTAAATATATATTGCCATGCCAGTCCGTCTATACGCAGCCCTGGCAGGTCACCTAGTTCCATTTTAAAGATGTCAGACTAAAAGAAAAGCTTAAGATCTACTTCAATGCCAAAGTGAGAACAGACCTTTAATCTTAATCTACATCAGATTTACAAAAATGAATAAAAGCTCAGATTGGCTTTCAACCTTGACAGTCTTACTATTAAGATGCTAGTGTAGCAAATTTTGAAGCTTACAGATATCTTTGCTGATCTTTTTTATCTGTAGAGGAGGAAATTTGCAAAATTATTTCCTGTCAGCTTCCTGTCTAGCTTTTGCTAGAGTCCTAGCAGAAGATCATCTATAATTTCTACCTTTACCCCTGAAGCTGTAAAAGCAAGAAATGAATTGGTGACAGATTCTGACAGCTGGTTATAAAGAAGCAGCCTGTGTTAATTTGCAGTAAGTGGAACAAGACGTGCTATTTCTTGTGTCAGTGTGGGCAGGGAGGGGGGAGAGGGAAAGAAATGGGAAGAAGGGAATGCTGAGTGCTTTGCCTCACCATAATGTAGAGGACGTTCTGGTTGCACTTTATGGCTTAGGAAGAAGCAATGGTCTCCACATTTAACTTTAAAACTTTCAGAAAAAAACACACTGCAGATTGACCTGTCAACTTTTTTCTTGGAGGGAGGTGGTGCAGTTTTCAAATGGTGAAGGTGGCAGCACGGATGTGGATTTAACTTGCTATATGCCAGTGATCACAGATTACAGTGAAGTTTTCTTTCTGACAGATCTTCACTTCTCTGACATTCTTAGTCACATCAGTAAAGTGCAAAGCCTTGTGACAGAAGTTTACCAAAAAGCAAAATAAGTAATTGCAATGGCGTATTTTACCCAATGTCAGGGTATTCAGAGAGTGAATGAGTATAGAGTTCTTATTTTTGTGTGTGAAAGAGTGCTAGAAGAGAGGATCATTTTGTGAATACAGTGGTGGAAGAAATACAAGAAAGCTGTTTTCTGGAAGACTGCTCAGTACTCATCAAAGATTCGTGGAACCAGATGTCAACTGTCTCTAGAGCTGTTAAAGACTAATCATGCTGATCTGGAGGATGGTAAGCCCAGCCTGTTGTTGGCCAGTCCTGTCAGACCCACAGCGTTATGAAAAATCTGTCGTTGGGGCTTCTGTCCTGGAGGTGCCTCCCCTTACTTGTAAGCCTTGCTAACCACCAGGGAATGAACAGGGTTTGGCAAATCACGTTCTTTTGTTGTGTTGGAATGATAGCTGTAATGATGTAGCTTTAGATCTTCAGTCAGCTTGTTTTCTTCTCCAGGCCATGGTGTTAAGAAATAGGAAGAGATTTTTTGTTGCTCTAAATTGTGTGGTTAACCACTGTGGTGGCTTCAAAGTGAATGCAAAGCAGTCTGGAGAGGTACCTCATGTCATTATTAACAAGTCAACCTTGGTTTCCCTTAGGAGAGATTCTCGCCGGAGCTATGCAGAACATGGAGCAGCAGTGTGTGTGTTCCCCTTGGATAGCTAGTGGTCTGCATGCCCGTTGTTCTTCCTTCTCTTGAATTGCTGGGAACTCTTCTCACAGAAGAATTAAAGTCATACATCTGAATGCCAGACAGGTGATACTGGGATGAAGGCAGTTTTGTAGGTAGCAACCAAGGATGTTTATTGGCTGTTGCATTATGCACAACTTCTGCGGCAGTGGAAAGAAGTATCTAAACAAGACACTGATAATATTTGAGCTATTACTGATTTGCAGCACTGTCATGAGCTTGTTTTTGGACAAAAATGTGAGAATATGCTATCAGTATACCTAAGGAATCCCACATTCTTCTAGTGTACAGTTTGGTTAAGTAGGTTATGCAGGGTTTTCTTTTATTTTTTAATTGTTGTTATTTATTTTTGTTCCCCATATGCTATGCTTAGCTCTTGTTACTTTCCTGAGCTTTCTGTATATGTTAAACTTCTTATCTATTTGATTTCTGTAGCCTTTCTGCTTGTCCTGAAAGGCAGTGCATCGATCTTTCTGCCCAAAAAGAGCTGCAGAGTCAAACATTCAGTATATAGAAGGAAACGAAAGAAGGCTTTGCAACAAGCCCTTCCCTATATCGGAAGTGTAGAAGTACCTAGCTTAAAATACAGTGGTGCAGTGATTGGATATCTTACTCTTCAGAGTTGTGCTCTATTTGATAAGCAGAATGGATAGTTTTATAAGTACAAACGATTTAAAAACTTAAGAAAAAAAGTTTTGTTTGTTTTCAAGAATGAGAAAAAAACAAAAGGTACAAACTCAAATAGCACCTTCAAACTTCAATCTAAGCATAATCTGAACAACAGGTGTTAAGTCTGGCTGGCTGACCTGCCTTTTACACTTTTAAGTAGGGTTAGCACACAGGAGAAATCTGCTTTGTCCTACAAGATGTGAAACTTCAGATTTTCAAGAACCTGTACTTGGACCCAGCAGGAGCTCTAAGAGGCTGAAAGCTGGCAGTTACTCCTCAGAAACTGCTCACGAATCATCTTAGTGTACTGAAGATAGACAAAGCCCATAGAACAATAGTTCACACCCATCCCCAACCAACTTTAGTCACAGTAATGTTACTGCTTTCTACTTTGGTTATATCAAGCAGCTAAAAAAACCACATATGTCCTGTGTTACCTGATCTGTGATCAGGTTGAATATCATCTTAGTGTACTGAAGATAGACAAAGCCCATAGAACAATAGTTCACACCCATCCCCAACCAACTTTAGTCACAGTAATGTTACTGCTTTCTACTTTGGTTTTATCAAGCAGCTAAAAAAAACACATATGTCCTGTTGTTACCTGATCTGTGCTGATAGGTTGAATGGTTTCCAGGGCAGTGAAGCGGACTTAAAATGGGCTATTTTGTGGTTTCAGGCAAATGCTAGACCTTTTGGAGACTTCTTAGATCATATTATTTTGTTTTAAATAAACTGCGGCCCAGTCCTGATCTTCCCTGGAAAAATCTAGCTGAACTTTTTGTAGAAAGGAGCTGTGAAATAGCAGCGTGTGTGAAGAGGAAAATTTTTGATTTCGAGAGTATCTCAGACACAAGTAGAATATGTCTTCCTGCCAATGAGAGCAAACATTAGGAAATAGATTTCTGGAAGATTGAGTAGTACCAGATAAAGTAAGTTGCAATGTGTAAAGCCAGCTGAATGCTGCAAGAACGTAAGACGTGTCCTACTGAGTCAAACCAATGAGACCAGAAATGCATGCGGCACTCAAGATGCAGGTGTGCCATTGTGGGGTGTCCGTGCGAGCCGATGAACAGCACACCAATATGATGCTCTGTAACACCAAGTTTATTCCACTCAGAAGGCTACTTATATCGTATAGTTAGTTCCTTACACGCGTACAGCATGAGTTAAGTGTTACCTGATTGATCATATACCCTGTCCATGCACTACATGATTGGTTACACGCTACTGTCCACGCGGCGAGCACGCACCTAACTAGTCACTGTGATAGGCTTTTGTGTACAGCATCAAATCTCCTGATTCTCCTGGCCTACCTTATCTGAGATACTCCCGAAAGCTGCATTGTCTTCAGTAGTTTCATAATTAGCTGCCTCAGCACTTTCTGTTGGTCATTGACCTTTACTCTTTCACCAAGTTTCTATGTAGTAGGCCCCAACATGCCATAGTTTATGAAGTGGCAGAATGATGTGATTTGCTGACATCCTGTATAGAACAGAATAGATTAGGATGCCGAGTGCAAATCATTCCATCTTCTGTGAAGTGAATAACTGGTGTTTGACCATTTTGTGTTACCTGAAAAGCATCCAGTCTTGTTTTGGATACATAGAGAATCCACTGCCTCTTTCGTGTTTGACCAAATAGTTAATTACCCTGATAGCTTTTAAGAGGATCAAGTTTCTTGTATAAATAAATTTGTCACAGCTCTCCAACTTTTTGGTGTTGTTTTCTCTATTAATCTGTTTGTAAATGCTATTTTCTTTACATGAAGTTTAATTTCCAAAACATAAAGCCAGTACTTTGCTGGTTCTACCAATTATTATTGATTGGCTGGATCTCCTAACTCATATTTTCTGTGCAGAAATAGCAGGTAGCACTCTTGTTACTGGGTCCACATTTTGCCCAGTATTAGTGTTTCTGCCCAATTGGAGTACAGGTCTGTTGGAATTTGCACTGGCTGATCCTAGGAAGTCTTCTCCCCTCTCTGCTAAGGATCTCTACTTTTGGAACATCATAACGTTAGCTTGTATGTGAATTTCCAGGTTTTTACAACTAGGGTCCCATCAGGCTAGGCAGGCTGTACCCTACCACTGTCTTCTGCCTTCCTTTGGCTTAGGCACAAGCCCCTCGTCCTCGCGATGCCCCTGGTGTCCCACCAGCTTATTCAGAGGGAAGTGATAAGACCAAAGGAAACAACACTTTGTTTTAGACTTTTGTGTGCTAATTCTGGATCTACTGATTTTTAAGACTTCTCTCCAGTTAATGTCATTGAAGAATCTAATTTAAATGGATTATTTCATTTAACAAAAGTGGTTGCTGAACAGTCGTGTATCTACATCACAAACATTTTTCTTACTTCTGGATAGTAATGAACCGATGAGATTGCTAGATTTTTTTCATTGTCCTCAGCAACTCCTGATCTCCATGGATCCCTCTAATTTATTGTATTATTCATTTGTCATAGTACTGGCAACATACAGCGGTTTCTGTTAGTGTTTTAAACTGTAGGCTACAGGTTTAGAAATCTTCAGAAATTATATGTAGTTGTCGACTCCCTCTGGTGGTCTGGCAATGTAGTTGGCAAGTTGTTTTAACTGCTAATACGGCAACAAGGAAAAACGTTTGATTGCGGTATGACGCTGTAGATGCTTCAAATTTAACCATCGTTGCTTGCCCCAGATACATTTAAATAGCAATGGGGAAAATAATACAAATAAATTTTATTACAAATGAGTACCTAAGAACATTGCAAGAAAAAAAAAGGTGAAAATTCAAGTATTTTCTTCTCTGTGAAAGTTTAAATTTATTTAAAGGTCTTGAATGTAGGAATTGAAGAAGAGATGTAACTCCACTGCTCAGTAATTTCAGTGTGAGAAACCCTTAATCTTCATTTTTTTCTGAGAGGTCACAGAAGTCATTTGAAACAGCAATTACATGAAGACAGATATTCCTGTGTAGACAGAAACTGATCTGGGAATAAAAGTTAAGTATGGCTTTAGTCAATAATGTAATGAAATCAAACAGTTCAATACAGAGAGAAGAGCCACCACTGTTTCTTTGCTAGGTAAAGAGACTTTATTCAAACTTAAGAAGAGGTTCATATTTACTAAAATCTAGGTTTCTAATTTCCTAACGTGTAATAGGTATCATTTTTACCCTTAAGTGGTTAAAAATGGTACATGGCTTATTTTCTATGCTGAATAGAACAAAAGGAACTGAAAAGCAGGAGGCTAATTAATGTGTAAGAAGTTTGCAACTTTCTAATAATACATAATTATTATTTTTGAGTCCGGAATAGTTCTACTCTGGACACTGCATAAATGAGTCAAAAGAATAGGAAAATGACTTTCCCATTGAAGTTCAATTTGTCTAGGAAGACTTTTTTTTTTTTAATTCAAGTGAGAGTTTAAGCTACAATGTGAATCACATCTAGAATTCAGCTGAACTGTGTCTAACTGAACTGTGCAAAGATGGTGTGGAGACCCACTGTACCTGCCGCCCTGCGAGCATCACTCTGGGGGACAGCAGTTTGAGATCCAGCAGTACTGCAGTGAGCGTAACAGAATGCAAGGCTTTACCTTGCCTTAGGTAGGTGAGACTTTTCTTTCCTTGGCTCTTCCATGAACTTAAAAGTAGCCAAAGTGTTTATTTGAAATTGTTAGACCCTTGAACAAGGCTGAAAAGTTTTACACTGGCACAATAAATATGAGAAATGGCAAACTATAGTATTTTTATTCCCATTTTGCTACCTGTTAGTTACTACATGTTAATACAGGATAGCAACTTTACTGACGATATAGCTTTGTGAAAATACGGTTGTTTAACAAGTAGCAGTTAAGATGTAAGTACTTCTATTCAGCCTATAAACACCAGTGGAGGGCTTTTATTAATTCTGGTCAATTTTTTTTTTTTTTGGATATGTGTAAGTATGCATTTGTGATGTGGAAACTATTTTCAGAAACAGTATGCCAGGTTTAAAGTACACGATGAAACACTAGGCTGAAATAATATGATTTTTCTATATTGCGTGATATTCTTTGTTGTCCTTTCATTGGCAATGCCAGTTCCCGTTTAGCATGACTGGCTTTGGAAGGGCACTCTTTTGGAGTCTGACTTTTTATTTTTTGCAGCACAATTAGTAATTAAACTTCAGATTCAGTCTATGAATAGCAATGACTGTTAGCACTGTCATTTAGTAAAGACTAAGATTTAACATCAAGGGCTTTCAGTAGTGGAAAAGTAAGTATTTGCCTGATTATACAGACATACATTCCTTTTTACGTACCAGTTGTACTACCCGTTATTTGACAAGCGCAGTGGGAATTTAATCAGTCTGAAAGCAACAAGCTACAAAATCAAAAGTTGATTGAGAACTTTGAGTTGAAGAAAACACTGAATATTGAACATTGAGTGAAGGAAAAACCCCCAAACTTTCCATTTTCTTAACTTTTGCTGAATTGTTCTGTGTATGATTTTAAATTTCAAACAGCAGTAAGAGCTTGATGGTTTATAATAATGTACATTTACAGATGTAACTAGTTTTTATCTTTAAGAAAATAAACTCGTCCACATACAAAAGCTTGAAGTGTTGAAATATTTCAATAAAGCATATTTCGCTTGTTATATATTGTATTCCTTGCTATAAGGCAGAGGTGGCAGGGTTTATAATGTGCATGTCGTCAAACTGTTGATTTTAAGGATGATGCTCTTCAGTCTCACTTTACTTCCCTTTGAATATTATACTCTCAGAAAGGAACAAAGTGTCACTCTGAAATTACTTTCTCTAACAATTTTCATGTGGTCCGTTAGAAATTTCTAAATTTAGATTCCAGTTAATATCTTGCTTCTATAATGGTTATGAGTTGTGTTCTTTAATCTGGAGAAATTACTTCTCATGTTAATGCATTTCGGCCTGAAAATGTTTGCACTTCATAGTTGAGAAAATGGCAGGCAGTAGTAGGAGTTGAAGATGGTTGCTTTAAAATACAAGTAATATTTGAATTGCATCTCTCATCACTTGCAGTAGAATACATCTAACATCTTAATAGACATTAAAATGTTGATGTGCATTGAAAGATAAGGAATTGGAAAAATTAGAGTTTTTCTGAGGAAAAACTTTTTAGTATTGACTTTTTAGTTCTGTTTTACACTTTGTGGAGATAAAACAAGGACTTCTCTGCTCTTCTCTTTAGCATATTTACCTCAAAGTAGTCATCTGTGTGATGTATGCTGTAGAAACTGGGGAATAAGTTAGTTTTTGTAACCAGCACTTTGATTAGCAGCTTCAAAAAACCTTTACTTGGAAAAAAAGCCAAGCCACTGGTCAGTGTGCCAGACTAAAACCAGAATGGTAGGTAGACTTGCATATTAAACACTTATTCTTCAAATAGTGAACAAGACTTGCCATTAAGCATTTATAGCCTCTAATACAAACTGGATGTTGAGCTTTGGCTAGCCTGTTCTCTCATCGACCCCCATACTAGTGAGCTGACTTCACCTAAACCATCATGAAAACATGGTTTAAAACTTCTTTTTTTATTTTATTTTAGAACAAAGGAAAGCTAGAACAAAGGAGAGGTTTGGTTCCCCCTGCTACTTCAGTAGTGAACAGTATTTGCCTAAGAAGGCCTCAGTCTAGAATAAGACCTAGGGATCTTGTTTGTTTGCAGTTTTTTTCTCATGTCAGTTCCTACTATTTTATTTGAATCTGTTACCTTATAACATATAAGTACTTTTTAGAATTGATTTTTTTCTGATGCTTTGCTCTAGAATTTTTGATATCTCAGAGGAGATTAAAATGTTACATTAGTTGTCAGTTTATATTCTCTATAACTTTTCCCTTTTTACCAGTTTAGACCCCCCAGCACTTCTGTTTCTCATAGTTCTATATGAAGTACTACTGCAAAAAACTTCTGTACTGGTTTTATTTCCAGCTTACCAGGATTATCAGAGTTACCACATCAGTGTGTTCCTGAATACTGAAAGTTTCTGCTTCTTCGTACCAAGCTCATGAAATTGCACTGAACAAACCCTTATTTCTCTGATTGCCTGGTGTTTGAAGGAGTTGGAGTGGAAGGAGATGGCATAAGGAAGAATGGTTGTCCATTCTTAGTTAATTTTCCTGTATTTTAAATTTCCTGCATTTTAATTTTCCATCATGTTCAGAAATGAGACATCTCTCTATATCTTCTAGCTAGCCAGCTGCATCACCTTAGAAGCAGGCTTCTTATTTCTAGTGAAGTGCATGTGTGCTTCAGGCGATTTCCAGAAACAACACTTTGCTTCAGTTTGGGGAAAAAAGAAAAGTGGCAACTGGCAAATTATGCAAGATCAGGCTTCTTTTCTGCATCAGTTTTACACTATTCATTCCAGATTCATTACTGCATACGATTATGGGTCATCTACAATGGAATCTTCTTAGAGCAGTCTTAAGTATATGGAACTTTCATTCATGTTAAAGCATATTTCCTGATTGTTTCAATTCCTTTTGCATAGATGTCTCACTTCATAAATAGTAGCTGTTGAGTTAATAAGCTTCATGAACTGTTATGTAAATATTTTAATACTATCACTGATAGATATTACTGAAATGATGTTAGCAGTGCTAACATGTGTTAAAGTGGTTGTGAATAAATATGAATAATCTTCATAAGCAAATCAAGTCTTTTCAAAAGTTGAATTTTTTTCATATTCTTATATGTAGAAGTACTAGTAGTTATGATATCAAAGAATGTGAATTTTCATTAGTTTCCTGCCTCATTTTAAATTTAATCATTTTATCTCTCCAGTAAAAAACACCAAGTGAAAATCAGTTTAATGCCCTCTGGATCTTCTGAAACCTCACGTAAGCAAAAAACGCTTTATCGTGTATTTCTCCTTTTGCTTTGCTACAATATTAAATCTTTCCTGCAATACTGCATTGTATTTCTTAAACACTGTTACGTTTAGAATAAAATCGGAAGTATACTTTGTTAGAAACTGGACTGTAACCTGAAAGTGCTGTAACAGCAACTTGATAAAAAGGCGGATCACAATCTGAGTTTTGTGCTATGATGTTTTCAATAGCCCAGGGAATTAAAAGTAAATTAGTTGAAAAACTGAGAAAGGCGTCTGATAGCTGTCACAGAGTTGCAATAGCTGCGATGGTCACTGTATTTACTATGCTGGTGAACACACAGGCAAGCTTTTAGTCACAGGAGCCTGGGTCTGCTCCTGACCAGCTAACGATTCATGGCCACTGTTCATTTCCTGTCTTCACAAAGATGTGTCTTTTTTCTGCTCTTTCAGTTGATGATCAAAACCAAGCAAAACTTCAGTAAGCACCTGTCCTTAGTATATGTGACATACACACACTAACTAGAAAATTGTTTAGAAATTCTGTTATGTGGGCAACAACTCTACCAATGCCCACAGGCATCTCACGTTCACATGCAAACAGATCAGATAAATGTAAACTCTACCAATGCCCACAGGCATCTCACGTTTACATTTATCTGATCTGTTTGCATGTGAAGGTGACTGGTGGTAGTATTGTTCCGCAGGAGTCTGAAGATCATATTTCACAGGATTTGAGGAAAAAGCGTATTCTCTTAACAGTTACAGAATAATTGTTGACCTGTCTCAGGCTGATAATGTTACGTCTGCTCGAATTTGAGTTCTGAGTTCATGATCTTGACGTTTCTGAAGACTACAATGTGCTAGGTCTGGAGGAGTGCAATGCATGCAAGAGCAATAATAGCATTAATCCTTTACCTGGAAACTTCAAACCAGCAGACAGATGGTCATTCTCACAAATTCAAGCAAATACCTGTTGGCCTCACTGATGTCTCCTTTCTGAGGAGAAAGAGAATTAATTGCACAAGTCTGCAGTGTAACCAAGGATGCGGAGCAAAACATTTAAATTATTTAAATTCATGCTGTGTGTAACGTAGCAGATGACACTGCATGTCTGCAAAACCTGTTCTGTCAGTGTACCCTTCTTTGGGGAATAGTAAATAGCAATTTGAGAAATTTCCATTCAATGCAATCTTGGTCTTTTTTGCTACATTTTTCAGTGAAAATCAGTCACGGTGGTTGGTTTCTGAGGTACATGTAAGTTTATAGAACTGATGTGTCATAGATGTGCGACGTAGCATTTGCCAGAGATGCGTGGTATTTATTGAAACACGTGGTATTTATTGAAATGGTTTCAGCCAGGATTTTTAATCCACTGAAATGTTGAAAGTTTTTTTCTTGAAACATAGGGGATAATCTATGTTCCATGCAGATCTTCGTTAATGCAGGCACAGCTCTCCCCTCTGCTATTTCGCTAAGGAGCAGGGAGTACTGGTGGGCCACACTGAGCTCCTCCTTTCTAAGGGACCTGTCGAGTGAGGCTGCAGAGAGAGCATCGTGTGAGGTATGTGGCTGGAGAAGGCAAAAAAAGGGGAAAAGGGGAGAACCTTTTTAAATGGATTAAAAACCCTAGAGTGCATGTGGATGAGTGATTTCAAGCTGTGGGGGAAGAAGCGACTGTTGATGGGCAGGAACTAATTTTGTGTTACATTCCGTGGAAGTGGGTAAGTATAGCAGCAGATGGAGGCGATGGTGTGTGCTCAGCATTAGCCTGTGGAAGAATGAGAGCAGATGAATTTATATATACACCCACGTATATATTGTGTCTGTGTGTGTAATTGGGCAAATCGTTTCAGAGGAACAGTTCCGGAGGTGGCCGCAGGAGGCCGGCTGTACCGGCCCTGTCTCCAGC
>NW_009728063.1:295-871 GCF_000703405.1 Apaloderma vittatum | reverse complement strand
ACTCTCCCGTGTGGATGCATTGGTGACAGCTGAGATCCGAGCGCCAGATGAAGCTCTTCCCACACGTGGTGCAGAGAAAGGGTGTCTCCTTGGTGTGTGTCATCTCTTGCTGCTGGAGGCTCGTGCTGTTGACAAAGCTCTTCCCACATTCTGGGTACTTGAAGGGCTTCTCTCCCAGGTGGACCTGCTGGTGACAGATCAGGCTGCTTCTGCACGTGAAGATCTTCTGGCAGTCCCCATACTTGTCTATTTTCTTTCTGAAGCCATTGCTTGGGTGGGTTCCAGCTTCTGGATTTTTTTGGGCATACGTGTCTTTCAAAGAGCATTTGTGGGGTCTTCTCTGAAAGAAGATTTCTTCTTGGGTACTTTGCTCATCATTTTGAACTTCGTGGTCTATTTCCACCTCATTAAAAACACTGATTTATCTTACTCCTCCACAGTGATTTATCTTACTCCTGCACAAAGATTCATCTTACTTCTCCACTGGCTCAGGCAAGCATATGCTCCACCATGGATTTGGTCCTGAATGGTGGGAGGCTGGGCAGCCTCTGCTCCAGTGGGAAGGAGGGGCAGCTT
>NW_009728063.1:0-278 GCF_000703405.1 Apaloderma vittatum | reverse complement strand
AAAAGTCCTTCCTGGTAGTCAACGTGCTCTCATGGCTCCTCTCCTGCCTGATGTGGACCTGGTCCTGAAGATCCACTTCAGAGTCCCCCCACATTATTTCGGTGGGGTGGGGAGCGAGATGGGTTATACCCAGACTTCTCTGAGGTGTTATTAGGGGTGAGGCTGAGCAGGGAGTCCCCAGTCATTCATGGGCACGGGTGACCCCAACCTCAATTCGAAAACACCAGGAACAAACCACCAAGGAGCTGGGCTGGGGAAGTCATTTTCCATGATCCTCT
>NW_009728062.1:21729-26699 GCF_000703405.1 Apaloderma vittatum | reverse complement strand
TATATATCTATTATAAAGCAATTGAGGCTTGCAGGAGAATGTCCTTCCCTGATAGAGAACTGACACCTAAACAAGGACTACTAGAACTTCACGGCAAAGTGTACAGTACAACATCTCATGGTGGAAATGTCACGTTACTCCTATCTTGGAGATAGCTGCAGCATCTATCAGGAAAACCAGCCATGTGATTCAGAAGGAGGGTTTGGTTTCTGCTTCAGTTTGAAAGCTCTCTGCTCTTACTGACCTCACCATACTTCAGATTTTGGTTCATTAAACTGGGTGGAACTGTGTCCTGTGCGTACCACCTAGTTTAACTTCATAGAGCATTTCAACTTACAGCTGTAAGAAACAGTTTTAAGTTTGAAATTTGTCTCCAGAGCACATCCTGTGGCTGCCTTTTACAGACTGGATTGTATGCGATGGCATTACTTCTACAGCATTGTCTTGTGTTTTATAGAAGCCCTCCCAAAAGCTGTTCCAGTCAAACAGATTCACAAAAATCTGCACAAATTCTAGTTGAGTACTAATAAAAAAAAAAAAGGAAAGTTTAACTAGCAAATATGGGATGATGGATGAGCATTTTCACTGCAAAGTGAATCATTCTGTTCATAATTCATTTCACTGCATCTGATTATTGCACGTGTCCCTCCGTGGCACAGGTGAGCCGTGGGGA
Source organism: Apaloderma vittatum (assembly GCF_000703405.1). Classification (NCBI taxonomy): domain Eukaryota; kingdom Metazoa; phylum Chordata; class Aves; order Trogoniformes; family Trogonidae; genus Apaloderma; species Apaloderma vittatum. The sequence continues at coordinate 26,026 of NW_009728062.1, read as the reverse complement.
TGGTGAAAAATATATATTTCACACACTGTTTCATGTGCCATGTTTCTTCTGCTGGAGGCACGTAGGCAGTATGCTCTACAATATTTTACATCTGAATGCCTGAACAAAATAATAGACCAAGCTAAAAAATAAAAAAAAAAAGATGAAAACTTGTCCCCACCAAGTTTAAGGAAAAATGAAAAAAACCCCTACATTGCTTTGAAAAAGCCTGGGCATCATTCTAGATGAATTTAAGGGTGGTCTTACTGCAACTGTAATTATAGTCATGAGCAAAGCCTTCATACTTTAGTTAAAGAATTTTTAATCTCAGGTTGCTCAGAGATACACCTGCTACGGTTACTTTCACACCTTCTTAGAGACTGAACACCCAGGACACTCGTCACATTGCAAGAACAAGGCCACAGTGCAACTTGACATTAGTTCCCTTTATAAAAAGGTAGATTTTGGTACCCATAGCAAATGAACAAGTGTTAAGCAGAAAGAAGTGATCATTTGTACAGAGACACAGTGGATACGTCCAATACCATCATACCATGATTTTAAATCTCATCGGCGGTAAGGATTTACCTAAATTCACTGCAAAAAAACCCCCAGGCTACATACTTAAACATACGTATATATATAAAAAAATATATATTTGTCTTTCTACTTTTTTGGGTTTGTTTTTTTTTCCTTTGAAAACAAAATTGGAAGAATAGCGAAGAAAAACACCAGGAGATAGTGTACTGTACAGTCTGACTTCATGAAAACACAAATATAACCATATACTTCTTTATTAGTTAGAATATTCATCAGATTTTGAAATTTATTCTAATATTTATTCTAACTGTGCTTTTTTCTTTTTTTTAAAGGTTACCTCTCCCAGAAGCTTTCAAATTCCACTAAAACTGATAATAAAAGCTACAGCTACCTATTTTTTTTAAGCGAGTTAATAATAGAATAATAGAAATAAATAGAAATCACAGTACTAGAAGAGTTCTCCTTAGGAGCCCAATTTTCTGTCATCTCAGGCACCAATCGAAGTAAATCTCTTAATGAATTTAGCAAACTACATTAAATGAGGTTAGGGTTTTTGATCAGCTATTGCTATTGACAAGCTCTGCCAGACCACTGCATCAACGAAACCCTTCAGTTTTAAATAGGCCTCTCCCAGTTTGATGTTATATATAAATGAGGATCAGATTTCGTCTGCAATTATTCTGCGTGACTAAACTAGATAAGCCGCTATAGTCTCACCACTTAAGTAAATGTTAACTTACCATCATTCGTTTATCTCTAAGTCACTATCAACGTCATCATTTATTAAAGCTGTCCAACACTTAGAAATGGAAATAACAGTAATACTTAGTCTAGTGCAATTAAAACAAAGCCTGATGGAAAACCTCAAATCCACCCACTAAAGGAGCTAACTGATACCTCCCTCTTCTTGCCTGAAATATTAAAGACCAGTATCTTTTAACTTCTAGGATGGTGATGACCCTGTTTCAGAATAAGTTCTCTAACAGAGCACCTGAAACAGATCATTAGCTGGCTAATGCCAATTACATCCTCTTCCTGACCACAAGTCATTCTCTTTATGCCTTTAATACATTACGAAATGCAGATCTACAAATAGAATGACATAACTCTGCATGCAGCGCACCACAAATTGTTTTTTTTTGAGTGGGTACACTAGTCTATTAGAACATACTTAACCATGAGAAAGGAACAAGACTATGGTTCTACGAACTGTTCAGTAACATAATTTAGATATTATGCTTTGAAATGAAGGTAGAAATTTGTTTATTTCTTTAAATATATTTCTTGTAATTTCTTATAAACCCCACCCATGGTTTCATTTTTCTCCTCATACTTTGTAAAAATGAAAGGCAAGATTAGCATACACCTTAAATATACAAAAAGATACAAATTCTTTTCAGACAGAGTTCCTTTCTCTGGAATACATGAAACAAGTAACACAAAACTGTATTTGGTAAGAGATCTTCAGGCCGGCTAAAGTAACGAGGTAACAGGTCAATGTCAGACTATGTTACAAGCACTGAAAGCAGAACAATAATTTAAAGTTTCAATACAATTCTTTCTGATAAAATAATTTGATGTATATTTACAGTTTAGTACAATAGAAACGTATAATTGTAAGGCATAATAATAATTCTTGGCAGACAATGCTATGACACATTCCTTTGTCCAGCAGGTACCAAGTGGCAATACACATTCAAGCACTTTTTTGTTTTTATTTTTTTTTAGACTTATCTTCACTTGCAACGTAATCTGGCCACCAGGTAAGCTATGCTCAGGAACAGCCACACAATCAGTAAATTGGGGCTGAGAGCTAGTAAAGGAATAGAGTAGAGGAGGCTGGGATCTAGTCTGAAATCTCGGATGGGCACCAAGCCACTCAAGTTCTTCTGGGTGACTACCTCCCGTGTTCCAATGCTGTGAAAAGGAAGAAGGTTGGGAGGAGGGAAAATAAAAGAGAAAGGAAGATGGACGTGCAAATGAATGTATAAAAAAGAGATGGCAACACAAGGTGGTTGCGAAAGTGAAAAAAACATGGAAGAAAGCACAACGAAAACCAGAAGATGAAGTAAAGAAAGAGTGGAAAAACATCTCAAAAATAAGTATCCGCACAATTACAGAAATAAGGATTAGAGAATAAAAGAGAAAAATAAGAAAGAAGTACTGTAGTCTACTGAAAATAAACACATGTAGGTTGAACATAAATGGTTTTCCATGTTCATTCTTTCAGGTTACCAAGCAATAATATCCCATGCTGCTCTGCCATGCTTCCGCATGCTGCAAAGAAGTGGAGCTCTGAAAAGCAAGCTGAACATGAATAACCATTGTAATATTTGACCCTTTCAAACATCTTTCCATGTAGGCTGCAGTGAAATAATTTAACCTTTTAACTACCTGCTCAATATGTGAACAAAACCCCAAGCCACCCACTTATTCTTCTTCTTCAGCATGATTCCAAGTGTGTTATCAATGTGCTTTCCAAAATGCATGTTTCTCAAGTGCCTCAACATATGCACACGACAGCCCACCTCAGTACGGCTCAGCTTCCTACATCACTGAGCACCGAAGGCCTACAGCAGAGAACACCTCTGCCGGTAACCTGAGGCTCTGTAGCACGGTGATTCATTTTGGAACATTCTTCACACTTTGTGTGGTTCATCTCTATTGTTAGTTTACAAAGCAATGACTATACGCAACCTGTGAACCTGAGCCTATTACAACAAGCGTGCTCACTCCATCCAGAAAGGTGACGCATAACCTCGCTGGTTGCCTAGCAAGGTGAGGTAACCAACAGACAATGTCTTGGAAGACATCAGAGAAACCCTGGAGGTGTTGAAAAACAGCCTTCAGATGCTGGTGAAGCTTCAAGTCAAACGGAATTAAGTGGGTAGGGAACTAAATCAACTGTATTTCTGACCCAGATGAACACACCCAAACTAGTGATTAAACTGTGCTTGCACTCCTGGTGCCTACACTGGGTAAGGGCAGATTGGAACTGTGATGCCTACAAATCGCAGTTATCTTTGTAGCGGCGGGGAGGTGTGTGTGCGTGCAATTGAGGGAATCAGTAAGTGGAAAGCTAATGTTAACTGGGAAGTTGTGGGTATAGGCTCAACAGAATTGTCTGGAGGAAGAAAAGCATTTTAGGATATAGATAAGGAAGCAAAACAATGCGAGAGGGAAAGAAGAAAGAAAGGCTCAAAATGACAAGATGATGTTATGAACATCACATGCCACATCTCTACTATTCAAAGTTTGTATCAAGCTACTCAATTTTACACAAAGACACATGCACAGACACATACAGTGGGAGTGCAGGCAATAGCTGGAAAGTGCATTTCTTGTCACTGTTGGCCCATGTTTTCACCCGAGGGGTGAAAAGTCACCTTTTGGAAATACCAATACAATACAATTGTACGGCATCTTAAAGCATATACCAAGGACCAGGGTAAAGAGACAAAGCAAATTCCTCGCTAATCCAGCTTTTGCATGGGAATCCTCTCTCTAAGGAGAGACCAGGGTTGCCCTGTGCTGGACAACGCCTGCTCCAGGTGGCTCTCATGGACCCCGAGGGGTGAAAAGTCACCTTTTGGAAATACCAATACAATACAATTGTACGGCATCTTAAAGCATATACCAAGGACCAGGGTAAAGAGACAAAGCAAATTCCTCGCTAATCCAGCTTTTGCATGGGAATCCTCTCTCTAAGGAGAGACCAGGGTTGCCCTGTGCTGGACAACGCCTGCTCCAGGTGGCTCTCATGGACCCACCACAAGTC
>NW_009728062.1:0-21693 GCF_000703405.1 Apaloderma vittatum | reverse complement strand
AAAGAGTAAGAAGAAGCAAAGGGTAAGATGAAGCAAAACACTGCATGGCAGTGAGGAGCGAAGGTAAAAGATGTAAATAACAGCCCTGTGAGCACCAAAGTCAGGGAAGGAGGGGAGGAGGTGCCACAGGTACCACAGGCTGCAGGGATTCCCCTGAAGCCACAGAGATGACCACAGTGAAGCAGATATCCACACTATTGCCTGTGGAGGACTCTATGGTGAAACTGAGGGATATTTCCTGAAGGAGACTGAAGCCTGTGGAAAGCCCATGCAGGAGCAGGTTTATCCTGACGGAGCGCAACCTCTAGGAAGGACCACACTTGAGTGGGGAAGAATGCAAGGAGGAAGGAGCAGCAGAGAGGAGCTGCTACTGACTGACTGCAACTCCCTGTTCCCCATCCCCTGAGCACTGCTCATGGTAGGGAGGAGGCAGAGGAGATGGGAATAAAGGAGTGAAGTACTTGGGCCTGGGATAAAAGGGGTTGTTTTAATTTTTGTCTTTATTTCCTACTATACAAACCTATTTCCAATAAATTACTTTTCTCTAAGTCAAGTCTGTTTTGCCTGTAACAGTAACTGAGAAGTGATCTCCCTGTCTTTATCTCAACCCACGAGCTTTTTCATCATATTTTCTCCCCCTGCCGTGTTGAGGAGGGGGAGTGAGAGAGCAGCTGGGTGGGCATCTGGCAGCTGGCCTAGGACAACACACCACAATCTTATTCTTAAAGTAGGTCAACCAGTGAAGAAATCTAAATAAGCTCTTTATCACAGCTGTTCATAGTGAGTGGTCATGACCATCAGGGTGTTGTTATGTAGTCTTTTTAGTCAGCACCATGACAGCAAGATGTTATTTCCCTCACCCCATTTCCAGCTGCATTTCAAGAGCCCCTATCAGAGACTCTTCTCTGTTGCCTAAACTTCTTGTGTAGCAACTTCTTAATTGGTTTAATGAAGATGAGGTGGGCTACCTTAAAAAAGGATTTTGCCACTCAGACTGATTTTGACTGAAACTGGATTAGAGCATATTCACACAAACAGTTTCACTGGTATATCTGACAGGACAGTAACCAGGTAGGTGGAGGGAGGGCAGGGAGTCACAGGTCTAGTGGGGAGTGACGGCACTGGATCAAGAAGCTACGTGATCCAGTTGGACTTTGACACTGGAGCTGCCTTTACTGGCCAGGTTGTCATATCCTCTGTAGCTTGGACTTCCAGACATCTACGTCACGGTGTTACTATTTGTAGGCTATGAGTTACCATGTATTTGATCTGGGACTGGAAAAGCTATGACTTATTTACAGAAAAGTGAGTTTATTCTCACAGGGGGTTTGTTTCTAAGGTGAAAGCCACAACCTCTACCCATGAATTTCTTCAGGAACCTACAAGGAGCAGTGTTTTCTCCCTGCTGTCCATGCTCACTGAACATAATTGTCACAGATACGTAATTACCACAAGATTAGTAAAGAAAGGAAGTCACTGAGGATGAGGAAGTGGGAACTAACACTTCTGAAGACCAACATCACATGGAAGAGGTTGTTTTCTTAATATTTCAAGAACAGTGTAAGCAAGGATGCTTTTCTTCTCTGGAAAATTACCAGCAGAAAAGAGCAGAAATACCTTCTTTGAGCCCCACAACTTAACAGCACTTCTTCCCTGTCCTCCCAATTGCCCTAGAAACTTCAGAAGTTTTCAAGACTGATCCAAACCTTCCTTTTCTAGTACAGTTACACAAACAAAAGCTCCAAGCTAAAAGAAAAAGCCAGTTTTGTGAATGTCCTGGAAGTAATTTGCTATCCTTTGATTCCCTATGCCCGTCATCTAGGTCAGGTCAACCTGTCCAGGCTGAAATGGGTTTGGGTGGAGTTAGACTCCTATATATTTGTTCTGTAATCCTATGTCTCTCATTAAGCTTTGTTAATTCTGTGCCATTGTTCCTACACAGAATTGGCAAATAATTTTAAAAACACAACCACCTTCCCCAAAGAGCAATGAAATGTGAGGAAGAAAGAGTGGCTGGCCTGCAAAATGGTCTAATCTTAGTATTCCCTCAGGACTAATTAGTATTTTTTCTGCACAATCTCTCTTAGTCAAAGATTTAACAGAAGAAGAGAAAGTCACGCCCTTCACCTGTCACAGCAAGTCCCTGATATTGCTAGAACAAGAGCTGAAGAGTTTGATTAAATTGGCCGTCTTTCAATATTCCTGTGTAGGTTAACATAAAGCATTGCATTTCTTGGGTCAATATCTTATCTCATCCTGTGTTATATTAAATTGATAGTCTGAAGTTCCAAAATAATGTTATTAACCTCTGTCTCCAAAGTGTTGATGACTGTATTAAAAAAAAATTAACTCAGTATCTAATTTAAAGAAAGTAACAAGAATCCTAATATTACACTCATTCAGTTTTTATTCTTAGTAAACAAACAACTGTGCAACACACCTTTTTTTTTGCCAGATGTCTCAGTTGACAAGTTGCATAATTTAAATAAAGATATCTGAGAGCTGCTTAGCTCTGTTTTAAGTTAATAACTTCTCCCTCACAAAGCTATTCTAAGTTTTGCTTCTAATATGGATTAATTAATCTCTAAATGCAGTTTTCATGTACCATACTAACTCCGTAACAATGCAGCAAAAAGTGTAGCAAAAATGTAAAACCAAAAAACTCCAGTTACATCCAACGACACGTAGATATAAATCCCAAATTATGAGTGTAAGAGGCTGCAAGTGTTGTTATACAAGACATTTTTCTTCTAGGTAACTGAAGAGTAAGAAAGGGTCAAACAGCAAAAACATACAGAAAGGATAAGAGAATTGAACACTCTAGAAAATTTGGTGAGAAGACACACAGTACAGTACATTCAGTAGGAGTGAATGTTGAAAAACAGGACTGAACAGCATTGTTGAACTACATTGATAAAGACTAAAGCTAGATTTCTTATCCTTTCTTTTGGTATGTGAGCTACAGAGTTTTCCAGCAGTGCTTGAAACAAGGCATTGAACAACAGTAAACAGATTTTCTTTTTTTTTTTCATACAGTATTTAATTCTGCAAACATCTCTGCTGCTTCAAAATACAGAACATCATTATATTGATACGACAACAGCACACTGACACATTGTGATGAAATTTGGTTGCTGTATTGTGAAACACTCATACTGACATTTCACCCAGTGAGCAGTGTCTCACTGCTAAAGGATACAGGTGGCAAACCAGTGCAAACTGCAGGTGTCTGTGTTTCCAAGAACAAAAGACAGGTCATCCCTGAGAAATCTGCCTGATCTAGAACTAAGAAACCCAGTGCTATGACAGTTAGGTAACTTCACCATTCAAACAACTTTCAAAGAAGCACCAGTTTCCTGTTCTGTAAGCTCAGCATGAATTGAAAACATGTTTTTTCATGCTTCTCTGAAAATTCACATTTCACTACTGAAAACTAAAGCCCATCCGATGCAAAGCTGGTAACAACCAGCTTTAGCATATGCAACTCACTAACACATGCAAGGGAGGGATGAATTCTAGCAGTTTTGCAGTTTTCTGACTTCATTTCACTTTGTTTTCTCCTTTTGACAGAAACAGAGACCACTGCTCCTCTGCAGTTTGCATGGTTCCTCATTTAGGAATAAGTGACGCAGTCAAACTCTTACCTCCTCATGCACTCCAGAGCTTGGGTGAAGACCTGTGGGGCCATTCCATGTTCATGCTGTAGGATCAAACACTGCTCTAGGGTGACTGACATGGCAGTCCTGTCCTTGGCACTTTTACAGCTCGTAAAGCGAACACCATTTAGTCTGCGGCATATCTAGAAATGGGATGTAAAAGTCATCATTCCTTCCTCATGTATAACCTTCTGTCAGAAAACACACCTGTACTTCTCTGTAGAGAGACACAAATGTTGTGTGGGACTTTGATGTGAAAAGTTGTCATCTTTGAGGGGGCAGAACTTCATTGCATGAGTTGTAGGAAAATAGTGATGTGGAAAATGCGTTTTATCTCCCCTGTGTCTCATTCTAAAGGAGGTTTGATCTGGCAGCATTGCCAAGCTACATGCAAGCAAACGAAATTCAAACTTATCGGTAACTAAAAAGGGAAAAATACATATGCACACAGGAAATAACCTAATTAGGCAGAGATGCTTGGGTTAATAAATACCTCAGCAGCTTGCCAAAGGATATCGACATTCTTATTTTTTCTTGCATGTACATTTTGTCCCAGAAATCTTAACAGTTCAGGCAGGCACGTCTGACTACGAGATCGAGGTAGACCTATAAAAGAAACAAAGCCGACTCCACTATTTATTTGTATTCAATGCTTTTACAAAGATATCTGGAAAGTGTTCCTATGTACCTTTTGCAATCACCACCATGTTTTCTTGAAACTATCAAAGCTTACAAAAATTAATTCAATACTTAATTGCTTAGTTCCACCAACGAAACAAATTCAAGTTTAATTAAACTCAACTGGAAATACGCATTCAGGTTATTTAAAACTTCAGGGGCTCAGAATCTGCTATCAGTATAATAACAGAGAGAACAAAGGGAGCAAAATTGGTATAGTATCTTGGTTTGCGTGTCACAGATGCACTTGCTTTCACACACTGTTCAGAACTCTATACTAACAGGTAACTGCCTGTATTATCGTCCCTCAGAGGTGATGACTCTGCATGACTTCTGCAAAGAAACTCTGAAGTTATTTTATATTTTGCTCATATTTTCTATTATAAGTTTGCAAGCTGGCCAGTTCTTAGTTACAAGAAACACCCTCTCCAACAAGACACCACACTGCCACGACCTGTTTATTGGTATTTCACTAAGTGGAGACAAATCATAGAATCATAGAATGGCCTAGACTGGAAGGGACAAGACGATCAATGACAATTATTAAATAGGTCACCTTTTTATTTTAAAAAGAGTAACTACAGAGCACACCAACTAAAGTTGTGACTGGATAAATAAGGGGATATGCACTGTTAAAAACTGACTATGTGACAAAAAGAACCCTTCATGAGTGATATAGAATCGTAGAACTGTCAGGGTTGGAAGGGACCTTAAAGATCATCTAGTTCCAACCCCTCCACCATGGGCAGGGACATCTCCCACTAGATCAGGCTGCCCAGAGCCCCATCCAGCCTGGCCTTAAAAACTTCCAGGGATGGGGCTTCCACCACCTCTCTGGGCAACCTGTGCCAGTGTCTCACCACCCTCATGGGGAAGAACTTCTTCCTAATGTCCAATCTGAATCAATCCATCTCTAGCTTTAATCCATTCCCTCTATTCCTATCACTACTCAACATCCTAAAAAGCCTCTCACCAGCTTTTTTGTAGGCCCCCTTAGGATACTGGAAGGCCACAATAAGATCTCCTCGGAGCCTTCTTTTCTGCAGACTGAACAACCCCAACTCTCTCAGTCTGTCTTCACAGGAGAGGTGCTCCAGCCCTCTGATGATCCTCGTGGCCCTTCTCTGGACACGCTCCAGCACGCCCATACCTTTCTGGTAGGTACTGTGGGCTCCAGAACTGGACGCAGTACTCTAGGCAGGGTCTCACGAGAGTGGAGTAGAGGTTTTATTTTTGCATCACATATCTTCTCACAGCAAATAGTATGTTAGACTAATCTGATCTCCTTCTTTGACAACATGACTCAATTAGTAGATGAGGGAAAGGCTTGTTTACCTGGACTGTTTAGTATTGACCCCATTTTCCACAGCATTCTTCTGGAGACCATGTCTGCTTTTACCCAGGCCCAACAGTGAAGCAGAAGGAAGTTTTCCCAGAGGGCAGACTTTCCCCTTTTGTAGTATCCATTTCATGTAGCAGGGATCAATGTTAAGTGACAAGTAACCAGAGTAAGGGAGGAAAGGCAAGTGGACACGAGATTATTTTGTTTTCTTTCACTGTTAAGGTTGCCCAGAGAGGTGATAGAGGCTCCAGCCCTGGAGGCATTCAAGGTCAGGCTTGATGTGGCTCTGAGCAACCTGATCTAGTTGAAGACATCCCTGCTCACTGCAGGGGGAGGTTGGACTAGATGACCTTTAAAGGTCCCTTGCAGCCCCACACATTCTATGATTCTATGATTCTGTTAATGCTACCTGTCAAACACTACACAGCAGCCTTATCCACAAGTTCAAATCACTCAAAGAAAAACCTCTGGTATAAGGTGTGTAACTGATAAATGAGAAACTCAAGGTCATGGAGCCAGCGCTTTTTAAAAAACAGAGGAGAATAAAGTTAAAACAAAGTTCAGAAAACATGAAAAGAGAAGGAACAGATGACATGACAGAAAACAGATTGCAGGATTAAAAAGAAAGTTTCAGGAAAAAAGGCAAAAGCTAAATGATGACGGGATCAACATAAGAGGTTTGGGGAAGAGAGAAGAATCTGAAGTGGAAAAAAAAGCAAGCAAAATCAAAGAGGAGAGAAAGAAGCTGAATGGGAACTATTATTATGGAAGACTAGACAGAGACATGAAGTAACGGGGAAAAAAGCAGAACAGAAATCACTTTAAATTAATTAACTTTTGGACTTTACAAGAAAGTCTTATGACTTGGACTGCTATATAATAAAAATCTAAATTTTGCAGCTAAAATTTCAAATAATTAATTATGCACAATTATGAATGTGCAGAAAGAGGGAAATAGCTTCTGCTCTTATTGTACTTAAAGTACACTACTGTACTTCCACAGAATTCTTCCTATCCTGTTGCATGTTGCTGTATTCATATTTCTGCAACAAAATTGCAATTGTGGGACTGAGGATATTAGCTTACAAGAGGTTTGATATTAATAATGATGAATCAATGAACTTTTGCCATTTTAATGCTCACATATAAACATTTATGCCACTGCCTCCCAAAAAACAGTAACAAGCAAGAAATTTTCCTAATATAACCAGTAAAATTCAAGCTTTTAGCTACTGTCTCACTTCTAGGTGCTAGATTTCTGTGTTGCTGGCTGCAGATGCAACAATTATAGGAAAGTGCCAAAGGATAGGCAGAGGGAAAGTGATTAAATTCCTAAAAACTGGCAGCTGTTCTCTAAGTGCAGAATACGTATCCAAAACCTGCATATAGAAGTGCTGCTGCTATAACCTGTCACTTACGCCTTCCCCTCATGGCAATCTAACTGCCTAGCTCCCTGTTTATACAGTAAATAATGCCACTGAGAAAGAGATGTAAAGTAACATAAATTAAAAGATGGAATGTTAATCAGAATGACCTTTAAACCTCCTGAATCTCCTCCACTTAGTACTAATGTATTAAAATAGAGTTGCATCATTTCTTGGAGGTTACCAGTGCTGGCATATCATCAACATTTAAACGACATGAAGCAAACAAATGAAAAAATCAGCCTGAAGTGTGCTGTTTAACCAAATTTCCTATTAATTGCCCAATACTTACAATCATCAGGCAAAACTTCCTTGAACTGCTCGAAATACGAATTCAACCGCACCAAACTTTCCATGTTAATTATTTCTTGCAGTGAGGTGTCTCCAAACCTTTAAAAGGTGAAAGAGGGAACAGTTAATCCCAAGGTAAGAGGTTTCTCCTCTTCTTGAAAATGAGTGCACTTGGCAATATGACTACCAGAGAACTGTTTAAAGATTCATCCTATGAAATTCCTAACCATTCAAATGCAGAGTAAAGTGTGACAGAGAAGTGTTGTAGTGATTAATTGTAGAAAAAGAAGATATGAGTGTGAGGGGAAAAGTGGGAAGGAAGGTGAAAGAAAAGTCTTGTAGAAAATAGTATTTAAAATTCTTTGACTTGTCTGTTTTTCAATATTAAACACATTTGGTAAATCATTTTGCCTAAATTTGAACTTTTTATAATGATTTACTAGTTTAGTTCATACGCTTACGACAACCATAACATAAGCAGATAGGATTGAGAACTTTGACTTCAGTTATGTAAATGAGAAATACAGATCTAGGAATAATAAACCATGAATGTAATAAATACTGTCAACAAAGCCATGATTCACCTCATCTAACTATATCTACAGACATGGATACACACACGCAGTGTTGACAACTGTAACTGTGCTTGGGCTCCCTTTATAGGCAACAGTGGACAATAGTAACTGCTGCAATGCCTTATTAGACTTTCTCTAGTTGTCCACAATCACACTACATGCTCCATGCCGGTACCAAGGCCACTGTCACAACATCCCTGTGCCTGACTTCACTGGAGTTCTCCACTAGAGTCGTGCTCTCACAACGTTTTCTTTACAGGATACGGCCATAACAGAGGGAAGCTCTGGTCGCTTTTCCAAAACTGAACAGTCTCCCTAACAGATATAAGTATGTATTTATATTTTTCAGCTTTACAAGAACAACGGTGTATTACATAAGCTTGACAAGGATATGTTAAAAATGAAGGTCCATCTAGTTCATTATCTTGGGTTTTGACAGCAGCTAGAAGAGGGAGTCCAGGGGAGTGCAAAACCAAGAAGGCAAACACACAGAAATACTCGGCATGATCTCTCAGCCTCTAGCAATCTGTCACTCTCAGAGGTCTTGAGTCACAAGCAGGATCTCTGGGTTAAATAGCCCATGGTAGATTTCCTCTTCTGTAAATCCATTTCTGGTTGACAATCCACTAATGGTTGACAACTGGCTGAACATAAGCCAGCAGTGTGCCCAGGAAGGGTGTGGCCTGGAAGGCCAATGGCATCCTGACCTTTATCAGGAACAGTGTGGCCAGCAGGAGCAGGGGTGTGATTCTGCCCCTGTGCTCAGCACTGGTGAGGCCTCCCCTCGAGCCCTGTGTGCAGGGCTGGGCCCCTCACTGCAAGAAAGACACTGAGAGGCTGGAGCGGGTCCAGAGGAGAGCAACGAGGCTGGTGAAGGGACTGGGGGGAAAGTCCTGTGAGGAGAGGCTGAGGGAGCTGGGGGTGTTTAGCCTGGAGAAGAAGAGACTCAGGAGGGACCTTATCACTCTCTACAACTGCCTGAAGGGAGGGTGTAGTCAGGTGGGGGTCGGGCTCTTCTCCCAGGCAACCAGTGACAGGACGAGAGGGCACAGCCTGAAACTGTGTCAGAGCAGGTTTAGGTTGGATCTCAGGAAGCTCTTCCTCACGGAGAGGGTGCTTAGGCACTGGGATGCACTGCCCAGGGAAGTGGTGGAGTCACCGTCCCTGGAGGTGTTTAAGGAGAGGCTGGATGTAGCACTTAGTGCTGTGGTCTAGCCCATGTGGTAGTGTTGGGTCATAGGCTGGACTTGACCTTGGAGGTCTTTTCCAGCCTCATCAGTTCTGTGATTCTGCCATTCTGAACCTCATACAGCTGCACTAAACTCTAATCCATGAGGTAAGGAGCTCCACAGCTATATGGCATATAAAGAAAGACCTCCTTGTGTTTGTTTTCCATTTGACAACTTCATTTAGTATTCCTTTTTTTTTGGTGTGTTGGGGAAACTGAATCACTGTTAGTAATGCAACAGTGGAACTTCATAGAGACATACTTCCATCAGAACAGGAGATTGCTGAACTGCCATTAAGGTTGAGCTCGCATGACTGAATACATACTTCTCTGCCAGGGTTTGCTGCTCATTGATTCCTACATTGAAAAGAACAGGCTGAACTCTCAGCAACATGCCGCTTTGAATCTCTCGAGGCAACAAATCAAACAAGGCGCTTGGCAAAGGGATCCTCACGTTAAATCCATCACTGCAAATAAACAAAGAGCTATTAGACATGAAGGTCAAAAAGCTATATTCTGAGAATGCGCTATTTATGTAAAGAGGGATAATATCCAGAACATATGAGTATTAAAAAATAAGTATCAGTCACAACTAAGGACTTTAAGGAACTGGCACAGCTTGCTCCTAATCAGAAAAGCTATTCTAGTTCAAAAACAAACCTGCAGCAACCTGTAATGTTGATGGCACATCCCCATGGACACTTCGATCAAATCTACCAATTTCCTGACAAAGGCAGATTTTGCTCTGCTCATTCATACTGCAGCTCTTGTACGACTTGGACAGAAAAAGTCAAATTTTGGCATATCCCCATCTCATCAAGATATATGATTTTAGAGTGATAAAGGCTCGTGATGATGTACGTGCATAAAAGGATACATTTTAGATACAGTGAGTAGTACTGACATTCCTGAGCAGAAAAATAGAGGTTGTGATAGTAGTGACCCAAGCATAAATCTAAGGGGGAACTAACAAAAGTGCTGATACAGAAACTTACAACTCAGGCCTACAAGCTGTTCCTGAAGCACAACAGGTTACCTTGGGTCAGCTGAGCTACAGAAAAAACCACACTGTGTATGCTTTATCTCATGGCAGAGATGAGGTAATGCAACTTATCGGTCCCTTGCAGTCAATGCTAAGGTATGTCAATGCTAAGGTATGTCACACTACCGTATGTTGAAACTGCCAAGACACAAGTTACTGTGGTCTACATGCTGTGTGTTAACCTATCAGCAGCAATACCTTGGTGTTACATCCAGGTCTTTGCAGTGCAAAACTCTCAAGTATGGTACATACTCTCAAGCATAGCAAAAGAGCTCTGAGAAGTATGTAATAAGGTAATTAAAACCAGTCTGCCCCACATTTACATTGGATGGACATACAAATCTTATGCTATGCCTGAAAGCAAAAAACCTATCTTCACCTCTAAATGCTAAGCTTTCAAAAGCTTGCACCAAAATAAATAGGCATGATTTCTTTCTTCTCTCTCTTAAGCAAAATTTAGATAGCAAAATAATAAGCAACATTATCAGACCTGAAACTAATGAAGACTGGTTTCCTGCTGATTAGTGTCCTATAGCTGACGGCAAGTTTCAGCTGAAGATTTTCTTTGAAATTATTTTTCTGCCAGCTCTCAGCCATTTCCACAGGTCTCAGCAATTTCCGCAGCATACATGACTGTATTGGAGACCTCCTTCAGCCAGGGCATTTTTATCGCATGTGAACTTTAACTTAACAAAGTTCCTCTAACTGTTTTTATCTTTGAGAATTCTAGCTCTTTTTCAGATGTGGATGAAGCTGGGCAAAGCTCCAGTGGAGCTTGCTACAGCACACTGTAATCAAGTAAGCCTTACTTCCTCCAGAAATCAGATTCAAAACTAAAAGACTCTGAAGACTCTGAAGTACAGAAACAATAAAACAGTGACTTCAATGAAGACTCTGTCCGGCCACAGCTTCATCTCCATCTGTCAGCTGGCTCCATCTGGGCAAGAACTCTACGTGAGGGCCCATTAGCTGTGTCAGAAACTAGTGTAAGGCCAGCTGGTAAGGAGGCTGAGGCATTCAAACTGAAGCATAACTCTATTCTAAACACTTCCCATTGTAATAAAGCTAGAGATTAAAAAAAGAAAAGTAACAGATCACTCCCACTCCACTTTACGTGAGGATGTGAGTTTTAGTTACTTCAGGCTTTTGAAACAAAAATTGCTTTTTAAGCTCAAACTTGAAAATAGCGTTTTTCAGGCAAGTGGCCAAAATGAGCAGCAGTCTGGTGTTTCACAAGCATCTGTAAGTTAAAGCCAGCTTGGCCCTAACAGTTTGGAAATTGATCTTAGGCAGGCCTCACCTCAGCAGCAGCCCATCAACCGCTTGATACAGGTTCCGTGTCCTACTGTGCTAACAGCAGCCCATCACTCAGGGGCACACAGTAAAGCATTGACCAACTGACCAACAGCAGGGAATTTCAGACACTGAGATCAGACTCAAAAGTTAGTCTGAAATTTAAAAAACACCACAGGTGCTTAAGAAAAGATTGAATACTTCTGGCTTATATGATCATGGAAGGCTAGGCAAGATGATATTTATTCATAAAAAAACACTGCCATGGTTTGAGCCTTGGCATATATCCCTTTTCAGCTTAGTTCTCTGTAAACATCAGTAAAAATTTGGAAGTCCACTTCAAAACATTTATATGAAGTTCTGAGGAGAAAACCATCACACTACAAAAGCTCATCATTCATTTCAAGTGCAATATCACTGCTTCTCCTGTTTGCAAGTCCCACCTCAGTTCCTGCTCTCCACACCCCCCGTTGGTTTTTTTACCGATTTCCAGTGATGACTGGCAGCATGTCAGTCGATGTATTCGATGTCGCCTGAGTTACTTTAAAGGTTACATTCCTCAAGTCCATAATTCCCAAACTCATGTCCTCCAGCATTGCCAACTCCTCACCTAAATCAAGGAGGAAACAGTGAATCACAATTATCACTTGCTCCATCCAACCTCCCTTTATCAATTTGATGACAACTGTACACCAGCACTCTCATAAAGAAGTTCTATGGATGAGGGGGAATAGAAGTGAAACACTTTATAGTGAAGTACTTACTGTATTCTCTCCTCAATCTCACTTTGCACTGTAGGATTACAGGAGGTCAAGAAAAGTAAAAAAGACAATTTTGGGCACAGTTTTCTCCCAACTTACCAGAATTTTAATCCATATCTTTTCTAAAAAAATTATCAGCATGTTGTTGTTTAACATTTGACATTATAAGGCAAGTACACTTTATCTTTTAGAAGTAATTCAATTAAATGCAAAGAAATTCAGAGTTGTTAGCTAATTAAGTACTCCAGATATAATCTGGTTTTGCATTTCAGTTTTCAAAATCATCTTGCAGCTGAGCTGCAGATTGTCCCAAACACTCATGTTCTGCTGCAGCCAATCTAAAGCAGAACTTGCTGACTCAACAGCTAATACCACCCACATGCTTTGCGCTTTTACCATAAGTGCTCAGCAGGCTCTCAAACTGCGCCAGCAAACCAATGGTGTAGAGTTGTCTTAAAAATCCATCATCATGCAGGCAGTTCCTCAGCTTGATAATGAAACCACAAATGAGAGCTGTCAGCTGTGGGAGAAAAAACAGATGAGAGTGAAATGATTCAAGGCTAAAAGGCTCTTCAGCCCCAAACGGAAACAATATCACATATAAGAGGTGCCATAAAATCTGTCAGACTGATGCTCTTTTCCCTTAAAATGTCACTCTTCTTTTCCTTGCAGCTGAAGAGAGACAACCAACCAACAAAACCCCAAAACTTTCATAAAATCAGATTTAGGCATGGTACCTTCATCTCACAAGCTCTACCCAAATGGGACTACTGTTGATCTACCATTTATTTGCTTTCTGGACACAAGCACTAGTATTAGGATCTAAAACGTATGAAATAATCTCCTTAGAGAACTGTTTTAATTATAGATGGAATGGCAACACAGCTAGTTCCAGGTCATGAATTTTGGTACTATGGAGAAAATATTTTTTTTTAAATGACATTTTAAGAAAGCTTAAAAAGGCAGTATCTGTTTGCTTTATGCAAAGATACAAAGTCTAGTGTTACGAGATATTCAGGACAAGGTCCTGTAGACCTAGTACTAAGATCTAAGATTAGTACTAGTGTTAATTCACTCTGTCAACGAAGGAATTTCCCAGGTGATTGCCATATGTTATGTACACGGGTATATGACCCGTCACAGAATTAAACAAAAAGGAGTAAAGGTCTGTTTATGATGGGTAAATATATTCAAAGCATTGAGTTAAAAAATTATCTGCAATACAAAGTGGGTTTTGGATAGAAAAATTCATTGAATTTATCTGAGATATTGCATTTTGGGACAACAGCCCTATCAAACAATGTCCAAGAGATAAGCTGTTTGAAACAAATGAACAAGATACTGGTTTCACAGGGAAGCCCGCATGCTACCAAAGTGTAGCAGGCAGAAGAAAGGTGGAAGGCTTTTTAGTGCAGAAACCTGCTAGTCATTGGCTGACAAAAGAGACATCAGCAGGCTCAGAAGGGGAACTTATAGCAGAAAAAAAAAAAAAGCACTCATGTCTCTCCCTGTAGCAGGACTTCTCTCCTTAGGTACTGCAGGTCCTGTTGGTCTTCTCAGTGAAGAACACAACAAAAAGTAACTGAGGGAGTACATTTTCTGCTCAGACATGCTTTTCCCTCCCCTTCTTTCACATTGTACTTCTGGTCTTAATTTGGTGGCACTGGAAAGCAAAGTTTGTTTCTGTAGACAACAGTATATTTTCACTAGTTCTGGCATAATTTTTTTTTTTTTAAAATACTGAATATACATCCAAGGGCTCACTGAAGTTATACATTGTCAAACGCATGTAAGCAACTAGTAAGGACAGGACAGCACAGCCTGTGAGAGGAGATCACAGTGTTAAGCCCAACAGTAAAAATTCCAAGAAGAGTAGTCTTCCATAACTGATTTAAACTCCGCCTCATGTCAAAATGCAATCAAATCACACTTATTTGCTTGCTTACAGTTTGGCAGAAGACAACGTCCCTGCGATACTGAAGACTCAGGCAGAGCCCTATTGTCGGGGCGCTGTCCTGCATTAATAAAAAGACCATGGCTTTCTTTGCCTTGTCACTCATCATGGCTACGCAGTCTGTGAGCGTTGTCAGCAAGGGATAAAGAGCTTCACTCCATTCACCTGGTTAAATTAAAAGAAAAAATTAGCAGCACTGCAAATACTTTATCTGAAATAAACAAACGCGCATTAAGAAGAAAGTTTCTGTTGCAAGTCAAAGCTGTTGATAATTCGCATATAGGGCTGTCTTTATTTTGGCTTGTTGGTTACTTTCTGCTTGTAATTAATTAAAGTCGTCTTACCGAGTGGTTATGGCATGAGGACAATATGGAGAATTTTACTCTGCAAGGCTGTTATGACTTTCCCAACCGCGTAATAGCTCCTAGATCTGTGTGTGCAGAACAGGCTATACAAAAGTTGATTTGGAAAGCATAACCAAAACATGAATATCTATATACACAAGTGTATATAACTGTGTGTGCATGTTCAAACACACCCTTTCACAGTGCATACAAGGACAGACAGTATGGAGTCCCATCATATAACAGAAATAGTGAACAGCTGCTTAGCCATTTCTGGCAATGAGATTTCTCCCAAGTACCTTGTAGGTACTCTTTTAAGTGTCCTCTGTGTGCTGAGTGGCTTTGAAGGCTTAGAGCCAGCTAGCAAGAAACATTTGATATAGTGATTTAGATGGGAGTTAGCCAGATCCTTGAAAGAATTCAGAGCTTGACTTCCACTGAAACATATGAGGTAGGACTGCTTCAAGTCCTACACAGGAAGCACAGAAATGAAATCAGGTTGTCAAAGTCCTATTTTAGTACCACAAGCACTGTGTCTTCCTTGTGCTTAAGAGATTGCTCTGCCTTAAAATGCTCCACAAGCTCACTTTCTTTTCTTTTCTTTCCTTCTTTCATCATTTATCAACCACCAATTTAAAAAACCCATTTCCATGACCATACGAAAAATTATGATGCTATATACCAAAATCTATTCTCTCTGCAATATGAAAAGAAAATAGAACAGTGCTTTGATTTTGCCTTCCTTAATGTAAAGTTGAAACAGAAGAACACTTTTTATAGGGAAGGACAATGTGTTTTACTTTAAAAAAGCATCAGAGCTCACAAACAGAACACACACAACCCCCAGTCCAGCTGGCCACAGGAATAAGGCAACATACAGATCAGAACCTGCATGAATGGGGAACTTCAGGCCCCTGAAAGGAAGTTGTTTGGGATTTTGTCTCAAAGGCAGCACTAGGAGCTAATAATAATAAATGTTTCTTTGATAACTAGCCAAAGACTTTGAAAGTCTCCTAACAGAAACAAAACTGACAAGATTAACAGAACTATCCCTTTTGCTTTTGTTCTATGCGGTAGATAGATAACCTAATAAACTACACAGAGGGGAAGTTGTTTGGCTCTGTTCCATTGCCATAAAAAAGCAGGAAACGTCAGAAGAACAGGCAAGGAATTACAGCTTGTCTTTTATATTCTATTAAATATTTTCTCTCAAAATAAACCAGATGCCATAACATGGGCCTGTGAACACTTAAAAAGCAAAACACAGATGAGAGTAACAGTGTTTCTCTTACTGCATTTTAAGAGCTTTTCTATAAACAAATGAGAATGACAAAAAGGACTGAAAAGATCTTCCAGCACATCATCATCTCATTGCCTTGATATACATACATGTATGCAGTTATTAACTCAATGAAGATTTAAAATTGTAGTGTGTCTGGCAGCACTTCATTTGAGAGATGTTTCTCTGCAGTAATCATAAAGCATACTGGTGGTATACCCGCCCTCCTGAAGATAAATCAATCGTTAGACTTTTTTTTTGTCTCCCAACACCCTCATGCAATGCAGTGGCTCATCTGGGGTAATAAGTAAAAATTCTTTGCGCTGTGTAGTCTCTTGGTTTAAAATTTTGGTCATGAAAAACCAAGCCCTTGTCAGTCTGCAAAATTTGAAATGCTTTTTGCTACCTGCTTCTCAAAGGTGTCCCCTTTGTTCTTTTAGCTCAGTCAGTTAGAGCGTGGTACTGATAACACCAAGGTCGCGGGTTTGATCCCCGTTCGGTCCCCATGTGTTGCTTGATCTAGTTGAGAGGTGCCCCTGCCCATGACAGGGAGGTTGGATTAAATGATCTCTAAGGTCCCTTCCAGCCGAGGCCATTCTATGATTCCATGATTCCTTTTTTTTTTTAGTCAGTGATAGGTAATTTTAACAGTAAATAGGAATATAACGAATTGCACTCCCAGGCTCAAATCAGGTTGGAACATTCCACTGGTAGCATTTAAATAAATGTGAAAGGACTAAAAGCGTCCAACTTTCACCTGGATTTTCCCATCCTTCTGTCTTTCCTAACAGAACTTTATTAGTGAAAGTGTATTTTTTTATTGAATCAATCAATGGCACCTTCAAACACCACAAGGCACCATTTCTAATGTGAAATCTTCCCTGGACTCTGCTGTTACATTCTGTGAGATGACCAGAACTTGCAGACCACGCTGGGCAGATCATTGGCAGGATGCTTTGGCATATGGTCTGAAACAATGGACATGTGAGAAGTTGTTACAGATTTACAACGGCCGGAGTCATAGTTCAAGCCAGTGGATGGTATGCCTGGGACAAAAATCCCACATTTTAATCAGGTTTCTAGTTCACGTTACAAGTTACTCCATTTAAAAATGTTATTGTACAAACCAGCAGGATGTCTGTCATTTGTTTTAGGTGCCATATATTGTACAGTAAGAGACAAATCCTGCAGTTTCCACTCAGCTAAAATTGATCTCTGGCTGGTAAATAAGGGCCAGACTTGACCCCATAAGTTCTAATTTTGCCACTTTGAAATGTGGTATTTTGAGAAGGGGGGGAGGTGAGAAGAGAAGGAGAGAGGGAAGGAGGGAGCAAGGAAGGGATGCTGGGAAGGACTATGAGTTCACGTAACAGACCTTCTCTGATGACACATTACTGACTATGTTATAAAAAAATAATGCCTTGTTAAAGAGAACGTAATACACAAAGCCTGTATAAATCAAGGATGTAATGTCCGGTGGGAAACATTTTTTGCTTTTTTCCCCTAAGTCTCTCTTCTCAGAGCAATAAAAATACTAATAAAATAACGGTCCTCCAAAGCCTTGGAAAGATATTTTTAGTCTTTTCATATTAAAAATCCACTAGCATCCATAAATCAATGTACTGGGCACCTGCAGCTGGCCTTGGTTTAGCACAGGGTTGCAAGGACCCACGGCCACCATAAAAGAGATTTATTAAACAAGTGGTAGTTGCTTAGCCCTGATCCACTAACTGGCAATCCACTTATGCATACAGTCACATCACATCTGGCTTCTATGGGAAGCAAGCATTAGGTGCTTTCCTACACTGCAGCTTCAGCCACTTAAGATGCAGTATTGGGTATGTCTGGGTACCCAGTTGGGGTGACCTCGCTGCTTTTCCTCACTCTCATCTTAAAAACAGCACTCATTGATGCACCACATTCATATTTTGCAAAAACTAAAGGATGTTCCAAGAATTATAAACCTCTGGAGTCTTTTACCTATTCAATACATTTTCTCTGTGATAGAAGAAAATGTGGTGGATAGCTGAGAACAATAATATACTTTGTGAAGATTAAAGTCATACCTGCACTAGGGCTTTATTTCCCATCGGTTTCACTAAACTCCGGAGTCCATGCTGTAACAGTTCAAAGACTGAACCTTCATGGAACTCATTGGGAGAAATTACAGCCATCTAGCTGGGAGAGAGTGGTATTACAGAGGCAGATTATTCAGACCTCGTAAAAGCAACACGAATGTGTGGAAGTACACGGACAGGAGGCTAACAGTGAGGTGAAAGTCTCCTAAATTCTGCATTCAGAAAGGTTTCATTTGCAGTGCCCAACACTGCTTGATGTGTACTCAAAAGAGATTTTTCATCAGCCTTTTTGATGGCTCCATATTCTGCTGGAGTTCTCATTCAGAAAGGCCAGCTCAGCAGCACATATGAAAGGGCATGTCTAAAATGCCAGACTCCCACAGACTTCAATGACACTTGGAACAGGCCTCAAATCATTGTCACCTACAACAGTTTGCTAAAACACATCAACTGGAGAAACCAAAGAGACTCTGAACAAGTGCTCTCCCATGCCTGGACATGAGAAGTTACCAGATACCCCCCCCTGCATTATTATTTAGGAAATAATAACTTCTCAGTACGCTCACATGATACCGCGGAGCATTGCCATTTCAAAATGGTCAAGTCCTAACAGCAAGGCACTTGTTCAGCTGTTAATTATGAAGTAACACCTGCAATTTTCAGAAGAAGCAGAAGCCGTGAACGCACATACCTGGGCCAGATTCTTCCGGAGCAGGGCTGCAATCTGCACAGAAATGGAGGGGCAACATGCATGATTAAGGAGCAGCAACACAGTCTAAACATAAGCAACTCAAATGCTCAGCGACAGGGTTCTCAAACACTTTCACCAACTGAAGAGGAGCTCAGCAGAGATAATCCTTTGCCTGCGAGCACCAAAGGCACGGACTGTCTCCTCCACTCTCCTGTTTCTGATCAGAGGAACACCTGGATGGGGACTCGGAAGAAGAGCCACCAGGAGATCTCTGTGATTTACCAACAAGTGCACTGTCAATCCTCAGTGATCCACAGGGCACAATTTGAGAACCACTGGTTTAGTGCAATTTTAGAATAAGCTGGCAGTAAGGTTGCTAAACAGAATAGCAAAAGACTAGCAGTAAGTTCAATGCACTTAACAGAAAATGACAGTAAGGCACTCACAATGCGAGAATAATAAAGAAACAGTACTTTGTTATCTTAAAGGAATTTCTATTACAAAATTTCTGAGCTAGTTGCCCCAAGCATTAGATTGTGTATTACAGGCTGAAACTCATCAGTGAAGCTTGTGAGCATTCCACACTCACTTAAGTGGAACAAGCTGTCAGATGAAAATACGCTACAGTGCAATGCAAATAGTAAAAAAAATCCCATACATCCTGTTACAGCAAGTCTTATATTAATAAAAAGTAGTTAATTAAGCTAACAGGATTTCTGTTGTTTATATCTAGATTTGCTAGTCAATGAATTAGAACTTGAAAATAACAACAGAAAATATCAAATTCAATTGTATGCATTAGGATAAGCAGTGAGCTAGACAATCCAAGATAAAAACTTTTCAGTAAATGAAAACTTATCATGTCATTAAAGAAGCTATATGCCCCTATATAATTTAAGTAATAAAGACTTAAGTCTATAACAAAAATAAATTTTAAAAGAATTTCTTAAGTCTTTCTTCTCCTATTTCAGGCAGTATTTTCTTTCACAAACATTATTTTCTAGAGAGATCCTCTAAAGTCCTTCAATAACATTCTACTGTCTCTTACCAGTTCCGGAACTATCTTGGTTTGCTGGTTTTTACATTGCTTTGAGAAAAAATTCTGGGCCCTCTCTGCTCAATGTAATTTATTCAAAACTCAGAATTACTAACAGAAAAAGGCTTAGTTCTTTGGATACATGACAAGGAAAAGCTTTAAAATGGTGTAGTTCTGAACTTCGAGAAAGTATCTTGTTTATCCCTCAGTTATTTCCATGGTAAATTGTGGAAAGTGACAGTGAAAGGGAAATTACAGAAACAGTTTTGCTTGGAAGGGATATTTAAAGGTCATATAGTCCAACCATCCCGCAGTGAGCAGGGACATCTTTAACTAGATCAGGTTGCTTAGAGCCCATCAAGTCTGACACTAAATGTTTCTAGGGATGGGGCATCTACCACCTCTCTGGGAAACCTGTTCCAGTATTTCACCATCTTCATTGTAAAAAAAAATTCTTCTTTATATCTACTCTAAATCTACTCTCTTTTAGTTTAAAACTGGGAAAACTCTCAATTATTTCAGTAAGACCAGGGTTCTTTTCATAGTAGTCAACCTGTTCCTCTGTCAAATATACTGACCATCAATTGGAAGCTACATCTGATGATAACGGGATCAAGTACTCAGCTTTCTCTGGCTTGCAGTAAATTTCACAACTGCAAATCAGATTGCTCATTCAGAGCTATGAACAATGTTTGCACCAGATACCCAAGAAACAGGATTCTCTCTCTGGGATTTCTTTAAGTTATATTCACCCACCATTGAGTGCCAGACTTCAGATCTCGTCCTTAACACTTCGGTAGCACTGGGAAAGGCCAGAAAGCCATTTAGCATTAAGTTTGATACACTTCTTGATTCAATGTTTCTGTCCCAGGTTCTGTGGAGAGGGAAAGCAGGGAGACCCAAACCTAGGCAAGAATTCTCACAAGGGAAGCGGGAGGCTGACGTGGCAGGGAGAAAGTCCCCTGAGGCCCCAGAGGAAGTCAGGATAAAGGAGGAGTTTGCCCAGGTTGAGGAGGACTGGGTTAGGGATCAATTTGAACACCTGAACATCCATAAATCCATGGGCCCTGATGGGATGCACCCGCGGGTGCTGAGGGAGCTGGCAGAGGTCATTGCTAGGCCACTCTCCATCATCTTAGATGATTGCTTAGATGTGGTGTTGGGTGATATGGTTTAGGGGTGAACTTGTAGCGTAGGGTTAATGGTTGGACTCGATGATCCCAAGGGTCTTTTCCAACCTGAGTTGTTCTATGATTCTATGATCTTTGGTAAGTTATGGACAACAGGTGAGGTGCCTGAAGACTTGAGGAAAGAGAATGTCACTCCAGTCTTCAAGAAGGGCAGTAAGGAGGACCTGGGTAACCACAGATTGATCAGCCTCACCTCCATCCCTGGAAAGGTGATGGAACAACTTATCCCTGGTGTTGTCTCTGGGCATATCAAGAATAAGAAGGTCATTAGGAGCAGTCAGCATGGCTTTGCCAAGAGGAAGTCATGTTTGACCAACCTGATAGCCTTTTATGAAGATGTAACCAGGTGGATGGATGGTGGCCGTAAAGCATTTGACACCGTCTCCCACAGCATCCTCATAGCTAAACTTGAGGAAGTGTGGCCTGGATGATCGGGCAGTGAGGTGGATTGTGAACTGGTTGAAAGGAAGAAGTCAGAGAGTTGTGGTCAATGGGACAGTCTAGTTGGAGGCCTGTATCTAGTGCAGTCCCTCAGGGGTCAGTACTGGGGCCAGTAATGTTCAATATATTCATCAGCGACCTGGATGAGGGATTAGAGAGCACTGTCAGCAAGTTTGCTGATGACACAAAACTGGGAGGAGTGGTTGACACATTTTTTATTCAGAGAGACCTGGACAGGCTGGAGGGCTGGGCAGGGAGAAATCTTATGAAGTTCAACAAGGGCAAGTGTAGAGTTTTGCACCTGAGAAAGAACAACCCCAAGTACCAGTATAGGTTGGGGACTGCCCTGCTGGGGAGCAGTGTAGGAGAAGGGGACCTGGGGGTTCTGGT
>NW_009728061.1:0-759 GCF_000703405.1 Apaloderma vittatum | reverse complement strand
ACCAAATTTGACTCCTACTCCACTTGTAAACCGGGCATCGTATTTTCTCTAATGCATAACACAAAGACACACGTTCCTGTAAAAATCTTACCATTAGCAAGCCCTACCTCCATTCTTTTTTTTCTGCAAAAAGAAATGAGAGGAAAAATTCTCAAGCCATCAAATGATTTCAATGCCTTCACATTCTGAAAAGCAAAGAATGTAAATCTAGGCAAAACTGGACAGAAGGCCAGGCAGTAGTAGAGAGAATGCTGAAAAAAAATTCACAGAGCAAGCTGAAGGTGTTACTAATATCTGTTACTTTAAGAATAGCTATACAACAGCTGACCTTTTTTGTAGTAAACCAATAAATCCTCATCCATTTAGAAGTACAAGACAACTCCCCAGGGTTCTGCCTTTAGCCCAGAACTGCAAGACTTGGCTGAGAACTATTGCTTTACTGCTTTGTGATTAGAACTGTGTACAAGTTTTGACGCATTAGCTGTTAGAAAACGTGTTACGTCCATTTTTTAATTTTTATTGTATTCTTTGGTCTTGTTTAGCTAAGCTGAACTACATAATACAGGAAAATTTCAAAATATAGCAAAAATTTCTACTGGATTTCCCTGGAAATTCCAACCAGGAAAAATCAAGATTCTGACACTGATACTGTGATTGTTGCTTTTGAATTTGTAGTAAAATGAATTTGGATAACCACAGTAACAGTTTCTAAAAGCATATCTTGGAGTCCTCCTGCAAAACCAAAGTTTTAAAGAAGCT
>NW_009728060.1:0-1588 GCF_000703405.1 Apaloderma vittatum | reverse complement strand
TTCAGCATCATATCCCACAGGAATTTCCAAGTAGCTCCTTCATCAGGCCAAAGCCCGCTCTCCTGAAGTCTTACTCTTGGTCTTGTTCCCTTCTCTCAGGAACTTCAACTCTCCTGACTCTCACATCCCTGAGCAGGTCCTCACTGTCTGTAAGCAAACACAGTGTCCTACAGGGCCCCTCCTGTCTCCTCAGTCACCCCTGTCAGGAAGATGTCACCAATGAGCTCCAAAAGTTCCTGCAGGGCTTGCATCTTGCTGTGTTGCCCCTTCTGCAGATATTGGGGTAGTTTGTCTACCACGAGGCCAGAGTCTGCAAAAGTGAGCCTTCATCCAGTTGTGTGAAGAAGGTCTCCTCTGCTTCCTCTTCCTCATCGGGGTGTCCATATCACACCTACACACATTGAACTGTTGTCTGTGACCCTGCAGCTCTCAGAGCCTGTTCACCCATCCCCAAGCAGAGCTCCACGTTCTCCTGCCACTCTGTGCCACAAGAGTCAACTTCCCCTGTGGGTCCAGACATGGGGCTTTGTCAGTGCCAGACTCGCATGACCCCAGAGTTTCTCCAGGAGAGGGTGTCTGTAGTGCTTGGCAATGCCTCGTGCTCTTCTCTTGTGACAGGCACCCCAATCAAGTTTAGATGAGACAATATTAAAAGACGACCAAATGGAACTTCAATCCATGAGGAACTGGAGAAACCTGAGGAACCTGGAGTTCTTTGGCTCAGAGGTGGGGGGCTCCAGGCAGGGTAAGAGTAGCCTGAGAGTGCTTGAAGGGTGATCTCAGAGATGATGGAGCTTTTCTCTGCACTGTGATCCCGCATGAGAAAGAACTAATGCCACGAAGTGCAGCTGGGGAGGCTCAGGCTGACACCCAAGAGATCTCCCCCAGAGGGCAGAGCTGGGGTGGACAAGTCACCAGGCGCAGTGCTGGAACACAACAAGTCACCCCGAGAGAGACTGGGTCAGCCCAAGGCTTTATGTGTCAAGGAGCAGCCAGGGAGGATGGAGAGGCAGTGGCAGAGGAAAAACGAGGCTCAGATCAGGCAGAGGAAGAGGAGCAGGTGTGGGACACTGTAGGACAACCTGTGGAGGAGATGAGAGAGGGAAGCCTGAAAAGCCCCCAAATGAGTTGAGCTCTTTCTTCCTTTGGCTCTGGTTGGTGTCTCTGACACTGATCTTTGGGGAAGGACCTTGTCTTTACAGCATTTGGGTCTCACGGCCTCCCCTTCGCCCGTGGTAGACACTGGACCAGAGCCCTGCCTTCGGCCTTGCACATCTCCACGTCCCCCTGCCCCAGAATTCCCTGAGGAATCTAGAGGAAGGGATCTGCCTTTGCAGGGGCTGGAGACAGAGCTTGGCCCTTTGCATTCATGCAACACATCCACCTTTACTCAGCATCAGAGCCACCTTCACCTTGCTTTTCCTGACCTGTCATAACTGCCACCAGGTTTCTGCTCTAACGGAACTCTGGAGAGGCTTTGTCAGTGGTGTCCTCAGTGGGACTCATTAACAGTCAAGAAACTTTGGAGTTTGAATCTGACTTTGATTTCTTGAGTGCTTTCCTCAACTTTCTCTCAGTCTCTGAGGGT
>NW_009728059.1:0-310 GCF_000703405.1 Apaloderma vittatum | reverse complement strand
AGCCGGCGGATTGTCAGATGATCCAAAACCACCTGTTCCCCGTTGCGTCTCTTTTGTCTGAATGACTTTACTCATAAAGGGGATCAATTGGGCAATTTTTGTGCCTTTAATAATAGTAATAGGAGGGTAAAAAGCTTTTATCATGATTTTAATAACTCCAGTATAATCAGCATCAGTTAAACCTGACAAAACAAAAATTCCTTGCCGTGAGATGGATGATCGCCCAATTAATAAGGCACTGAGCGCATGTCCCAGTGGTCCTGAAACATCCGAGTTCACCACTTATACTTGATCGTTAGCCAACAATACA
>NW_009728058.1:1122-1505 GCF_000703405.1 Apaloderma vittatum | reverse complement strand
TGATTACCATTCATTCAAAGATAAATGGTGCATTTTGAAGTTGCACACTTTGCCATAGTAAAGTCCATTCATTGGGGGAAAAAAAAAAAAAGATTAACCGGTGGTTGTTCCATTCAGAGCTTTTTTGCTCTTAAGAGCAATTTAGGATGGAAAAGTGAGTGTACTGGATTGTTTCACAGAAAGAAACAAATAATAACAACCGTTATTACTCAGCTGGGAAAAGTGAGAGGTTGGCAAAGTTGCTCGCCATCTGCTATACGGTGTCTTAATAAAGCAATGTAGTAATTATTCAAACATTACCTTTTTTTGGGAGGGGTAATTTCTGATCAGTAGCAACGTACGACTGGCAAAAGCCTGGGAAATGAAATGGTTGGGCTCCTGAC
>NW_009728058.1:0-209 GCF_000703405.1 Apaloderma vittatum | reverse complement strand
TTAAGAACCGGGTCCCTGTTCTGGAAGGCGGAATTTCTCTTCTGCTGAAGTCAGCTTCACAGTGCTCCGGTCTCGCAGCACCAAACACAACGAGCTGTGTTTTTTGGATAACCAAGTGACACGGGGAGGACCAACCCGTACAAAAAATACCAGGCAAGGCATTATTAGATGGTTGAGAAACGCGAGTGATCTCTGAGGGCCAGAGTTTA
>NW_009728057.1:16152-62678 GCF_000703405.1 Apaloderma vittatum | reverse complement strand
GGTTGGGCAGGGCTTGGGGCTGGGGTCAGGTGGGTGATGGTGCTGGCTCTGCCAGACAAGTTTTCTGGCAGCTTGTGCATGGGAAGGGCTCCTTGGCTGTGCCCTCCATGCGCTGTCTCAGCGGCAGCCTTTTTGCGTGGGATATGTGGAGCTCTGCTCTCTGCCCGGTGATGGGAACCGGCTTTGCAGAAAGTGGGCTGATGTGGAAGGGAGTGCGAGTTCAGCTCTTTGTCCTGGCATAGCTGGGGTGCAAAGGTGCCTGGCGCAGAGAGGCTGTGCATCCCCTGTCACTCCGAGGATGAGCTGTGGCATCTGCTTTGAGACATCTGGCTTTGGAGGGGCAGATGGGATCCAGAGCTGTGCCCCTCGGTGTTATTAACTATCTTTAAAAACAGAGCTGTGCTGGGAATGGCCAGCTTGGTCCCTGTGTCCTGCCGTGCAGCAGTAGGGCGATGGAGAAGGGGCAGAAGTTTGTGGCACTGAGGTATTGTGAGCCCATGGCAAAGCAGTGACCACCAGGTCTCAGGCTGTGCTGGCAGCATCCTCATTTCCTCCCTGAAACCTTCCTGCAGGGCAGGAATTAAAAAAAGAATGAGAGGGAGACAATCGTGTAAAATTTAGAGGCTGTGATGAACCCAAAAGGCTTGGAGGGCTGCTCCTTCGGGAGCTGGTCACTTCTGCCAGGCCACCACCCCTTGAAGTCCCTATGGGTTTTCCCGTGGAGGTGAGGGAAGATGCTGGGAGGGTTGAGCCTGGCACTTTGCTTCCAGCTGCACAGGAGAAGCTTTCTTATGGGTCCTCCAGAAAATAACCTGGTGGGTTTGGCTAAAAATGACCCAAAGTCCTGGCATCAGTCCTCTGTTTGAGAGGATTGGTTGTGCAGCCCCCGTCCCTGCGGTGACTCTGGGTGCTGCTTGGAACCGGTGTCTGCTCCCCAAATTGTCAGTGCCTGCTGCCACCTCTTCTGGGACAGACCCTTGTACCAAGACCAGCTGGGGACAGCATTTGCCTTCCTTCTCCTCCAGATACTAATGAGTGTTTACCTTGGGATGACCTGTCTTAGTGTCACTTGCTCAGGTGACAGTAGGGAAAAAAAGAGTAAGGAACGCATTGAGCCAGCCTGTTTCTGTGGGCAGAGCTCTGATTGATAAAATTAGTAGTGACTCATGGAAAATTGCCTTGATATTTTTAACGATAAAAGAGGCAGGGGAGGATTTAATGCGGAGGGGTTGGCAGGGGGGACCCTCAGAGCTGCCGAAAGCCGCTTGTCTCTGCAGGTGGTGCCTCTGCCCGCTGCGCTTGTGGCAAACCTTTGATCCCCCGTACCCCAGTTGTGGTGGGACGGTGCCAGGGGATCTAACGGGGCTTGGACCTCTCGCTCCCTCCAGGATGTGTGACCGCAACGGCGGGCGGCGGCTCCGACAGTGGCTGATCGAGCAGATTGACAGCGAGCTCTACCCTGGGCTCATCTGGGAGAATGAAGAGAAAACCATGTTCCGCATCCCGTGGAAACACGCCGGGAAGCAGGACTACAACCAAGAAGTAGATGCCTCTATCTTCAAGGTAGGGATGGGCGATTAATGCCTTTTTCTCCTGGGCTTTTGCTGACAGCCCCGCTGGTGGGAGATGGTCTGTGTTCTCTCTGTGTTTTGTATCTCTAACCCTCGCAGGAGATGCTGCAATTGGTCTCATAGACTCTTTTGGGGTTATTTTTTCTTTTTATGTCAAATATTGGTACCAGTTTTAAGTTTGTTTTCAGAGTGTTTACATCCTGATTTGGCCCGAGAAGGAGCTGTATGAGCTCCTTCTGACCTAGTCTAAACTTCTTATCAGGCTATTCTTGCTAGAGGGCTGGATTTACCAGAAAACTAAAAAGACTTTGCAGGAAGGAAGGAAGTTTTACATTTCACTGAAGGAGGGGGGGAGGGGGGTTTTCCAGTTTTGGGGATAAACTGGAAAATTTCATCCTGAACTGAAAAGGTCAGGCTTTTCCTCAGGAGTTCCCTTCCCTCTGCCCTGACTTTCAAATACCTGTACCAGTGAGCGAGTTCACTTTCAGGCTAGTACTATCTGGTTACCAGCTGGTTTGGGAGCCCAGAGTTATGAGGGTGGTGTTGAATTGAACCATCTGAAGATGGAGATATTTATTTTGTAGGTATTTATATATTTATATATATATAAGGTTTTTTAAAAAAAAACTTGTACTTTGCAATCTTCATTCAGTGGTAAAATACATTCTCCCCCCAAAAGCACAAGCAATGTTCTGATCTTGAAAAGAAGCCAGCTTTCATTGATTAGTCAGGACCTGGAAAATGAGGTTTACTTTGATTTTTAACCGAGGTGTTACCAGGTCTTTAGGAGCACCACCTCTTTGCCAGCGATTCCTCGCCTCCCCGGCAGCTCCCGACCTGGCGGTCCAGAGGTGAAGCCACATCTTATGACCTTGACCTCAAACCTGGGTGCTGCAGCCCTCCCTGCTCCCAGGTGCAGCCGTCCCCACGCGTGGTGGCTTTGCACGTGTCTGCAGTCTAGGAGCGAAGTGGCGAATGCGCACAGGATGGTTGAGAGGGTGTGAGAGGCGAGGAGAGCAAGATGCTCTCTGCAACCTCAGCTCCTCTGCCCATGGGGTTAAGGCGGTTTGCAGAGCTCGTGTGGAGGGTTCTTATTTTTGTTGTTGCTGTCGTTTTGTTTTAGGCTTGGGCTGTTTTCAAAGGCAAGTTCAAAGAAGGTGACAAAGCGGAGCCGGCCACGTGGAAGACGCGGCTGCGCTGTGCTTTGAACAAGAGCCCCGACTTCGAGGAGGTGACGGACAGGTCTCAGCTGGACATCTCAGAGCCCTACAAAGTCTACAGGATCGTGCCAGAGGAGGAGCAGAAATGTGAGTGCCCCGATACGGGACTGGCCCCTGGTGCAGGTCGGTCCTGGGAGTAGCCATGGGCTTGTGCTTGCTGGCCACGCTCTGCTCTCGAGCCGTGACACTTTGCTTGTCTTGCTTTACAGATGATGTCCCCTGTGTCGCTGTGGTGGTAGGGAGGGGAGGGAGGAAGGACAGCCTTTTATTTTAGTTTCCCCACAAACAGCTGCTTAGGAAATAGGGGATTACTTCAGGGTCGTGTAAGCTTCCATCTTGTAAGGATGTTGTAGGGGAAAGTCCAGAATCCTTCTCCTGTTGTGGGGGGTACTTGAGCCCCAGTGCCTGCCCTGGGAGGATGGCAGGCAGCTGCAATAAATCCCTTCTCTCTTACCCAGCAGTGATTAGAGTAGCAGTAATTTCACAGAGAGCAGTTGCTGCTGCTATGTCCGGTGCGGTGCAGGTTGTGCTAAGTATATCTCTATTTGTGGTTAGGCGTGTGTGTGCTTTTTTTTTTTTTCTTTAAAGTAAAAACCTTGCAAAAAAAAAAATACAAACTCGCTGTCAGGAAGTCTGCCTTTAGCATCTCTGTCTCCAGCCACATTCACACGGGGGGCTTGCTGCTGCTATGCAAATGGCAGTGCAGGTTCCCACCGAGCATGACTGTGCTTGGGGTGACTGGTGGAAAAAGGAGAAGCAGCAGCAGCCCTGGTCTCTGGGGGGGGCTCAGAAAAAGAAAAAAATAAAAGCCAACTCCTCTGCTCTAGCTTGGTCTCTGCTGCTATCTGGTGCAATGGATTGCAAACAGGTTTTTGGTCCAGAAAAGCAGCTCTAGAGGGGGCTGTGAGCCCCACCGAGGTGTTGCGCTGTGGTTCTCGGTTTCATAACTTTCATGGGGCGAAGGGTTTCTAAAACTCAGTGGTGAGATGAGCTGTGGCTGGCGGGACATGTGTGTCCTCACTGCATCCCGGCCTCTCCTTCCAGGCAAAGCGAGTGTTGTGAACGGGAACGGTCTGAACGACGTCGCGGAGATGGACTGCAGCTCCTCTGCGATCGATGAGCTCATTAAAGAGGTAAGTCCTTACCGTGGCTGCAAGCCGCCTTGGCTGGGGGTGAAGGGGTGGTGTGGAATTCCCTGATTTAAAAAAAAAAAAGCATTGCCTTCCTAAAACTCATCCTGCAAAGCTTTGGGGATCATCATGGAGAGCACCACTGGGTTTTGCAGTTTATGTGGGCCAGCACTGGGACACGCTTTCCATTTGCAGCCACACAGGTGAGACCTTCACCGGGGGATAGAGGCTGTTTTGGAGCTCTGATCCCCTTCTTGGTGGGGTCACCTTGGGTCTTGAGGGTGTTATTTGAGTGTCTGGCCTGGGGAATGCCAAACTTCATCTTTCTAACCTGAAAAAAACTCCTTGGCATCCCACGGGCGTTGCCGTTCAGACCCTCTCTGAGCGCCGTGTTTGAGTGCATGGAAACAGCCGCCCAAGGCGTCAGACCTGCTCTGATCTTGGCTGTTTGCTCTTACACAGCCCCCCTGCGTAGATGAATACTTGGGGATCATCAAGAGGAGCCCCTCACCCCCCCAGGAGACCTGCAGGAACCCCCCGATACCTGACTGGTGGGTGCAGCAGCCCAGCCCTGGTAAGTAGCTGTCGCTCATGTGATGTTTAATGGGACGAAGCTTTTTTTGTTTAGGGCAGAAAAAAACCACCTTATTGTGCTGTAGTGCATAATGGACTTTATAATAATAATTGGATAAATGCATAAGTGCATAATGCAGCCCAGCCCTGGTAAGTAGCTGACAGCTCCTGCGATGTTTAATGGGACGAAGCTTTTTTTTGTTCAGGGTAGAAAAAAAACACCTTATTGTGCTGTAGTGCATAATGGACAACAGTTGGATTTTATCTTCCTTATTAAGAGTGCTTAAAGTACTAATTATGAACACTGTGGTTGGTACCAGGTGCCCAGCAGCAGGCATTGCAAAAAATTAAATATGCCTGGGACTGTTTGCTGGTGTCTCCTGTGTGTGAGCTGGGAAACATGGTGTGTCTGGGAGAGAAAACCAGGGTGGGGGGCTGGTGGAGGGGAATGGAGGGGTTTTGGACCTGGGAGCTTGGCACACATGCTCAAGTTGGCTTTCTCTCTGCCCACAGCATTGCCTCTGATGAATGGATACTCTGGCTACGAGCAGCATCACTCGAGTAAGGCAGCTTGGTTGTGGGCTGTGGCCATCAAATTTTTCTCTGGGCCTCTCATGTGATGGCAAAAGGCAGCACTGACTCTGCTCCTTGCCTTGGGGAGGAGGCTTTTCTCTGGGTTTGGGAGGTGCTGCACCCTCCTGAGTATCCACAGGCTTTGCATGCTGAGCAGGGATGCATCCTGCTTGCTGTCATGTGGTCCTGGCATGAGGGGGCTGCTTTGGGATGCTGGGCTCGGCCATGACTTTGGTGTGGGGAGATCTGCCCACTTCGAGGGAGCTGTGGAGCAAAGGCAGGAGGACAAGGGATTGTATTGGGAGCTCTTGCTGTGGCTTCCAGGCTGAGTGCTAGAGATGTCCCCTAGCCAAGCAGGAGATCTCCTCCATCAAGTGAGACTTGCTCACAGGAAATTTTGCTGCTCTTAGGGGGTTTGGGCATTGCAATGACGAGCAGGCAGGGTTTTCCATCTCCTGATGGGTGGTGTCCATGCTCATCACCTCCTAGGTTGCTCCCAGATGGTGATCAGCTTCTACTACGGCGGGAGGCTGGTGGGTCACATCACCACCTCGTGCGCCGAGGGCTGCCGGATCTCGTTCAGCCACCCCTCCAGCCACGGCGAGAAGCTCTACGCTCCAGATTCCTTGGAGCACGTGCGGTTCCCTTCGGCCGACACCATCCAGAATGACCGTCAGAAGCAGATCACCAGGAAGCTCTTTGGGCACCTGGAGAGGGGTGTCCTGCTGCACAGCAACAAGCAGGGCATCTTCATCAAGAGGCTGTGCCAAGGCAGGGTCTTCTGGAGTGGGAACACCATGGTTTACAAGGACAGGCCCAACAAACTGGACCGTGATGAGGTGGTGAAGATATTTGATACCAGCCTGTTCTTCAGAGGTTTGTAGGAGCATTTTCCCCCTCTTTTTTTTTTTCCCCTTCATCTGCTTTTCATCTACTTGAAAGGTGGAACCTTTGGCCTTGGAGCACTTTGGAGTCATCCCTGATGGGTTACCCAAGTGCTCTGGATGAGTAGCTGGTGCTACCAGATCTAGGAGGGAATAGCCTCACTTGGTTGCACAACAGAGCTGGCTTCTCTTGAGCCCACGGCTTCCTTCCATGGCATAGTGCTTGGTCCCAAAGCTGCGTAGCAAAGGCTGGCAGCTTGCAGCGGGCAGCTTCCAGCTGTTCCTTTCTCCTTGCAGAGCTGCAGCAGTATTACAACAACCAGGGCCGTTTTCCAGACAGCCGGGTCATGCTGTGCTTCGGCGAGGAGTTCCCGGATGCGGTGCCGCTGCGGTGTAAGCTCATCCTTGTCCAGGTACAGAGGGGCTCCTTTGGAGCTCTGCTGTTGAATTTCCCACCTTCTCTGGACCATATTTTCTTTTATGCCTCACAAGTAGGCCTCTAGCTTCAGCCACAGAGCGTTTGGGTGCCTGAACTGGTGAAGTGGCATTGTGACATGAGCATCAGCTTATCCACAGCCTCCCAAGAGGTTCTTGGGCTGTTGCTTCTCAGGGACTCCTTGATCTTGGGTAGATTACATTTGTAAACAGAGCATCCAGATGGCAAAATTTTGTCTAAAACTACTTGCAGATCTGTTCTTTTCCTGTTCCTGCTGCTCAACACTGGGACCTCTGCCCTCACCCGTGGGAAATGGGGGCATAAAGCCCTGGAATGGTTGAGTTAAAGGACAACCTCAAGCCAAATGGCCAACAGATGTGATGAACAACCACGGTGGACAGCAGTAGGGTTGGGACACCTTCAGGAGGGTGAAGGAGGAGATTGGATGAGGGGCAATCCCTGTGGTGCTCTGGCCAGAAACTTCTCTTTGAGGAAGCTGAAGCAATTCTGGGATCTCGAAGACGTGGGGCATTGCATAGGGTGCTTCTGGAGCCTGCACCCAGTGTGGGACCCTCCTTGGGCCAACAAGGATGTGGCTGGAGAGACAGGGGATGGAGGGTACAGGGATGGTGTTGCAGGGACCCACCAAGAGTCTATGAGGTGCTGGAGAGGATTTTAGAAGTGCAGAAGTGCTCCTACATATCCCTGCACAACTTTCTGACCTGAAGGATTTTAGAAGTGCAGAAGTGCTCCTACATCTCCCTGCACAACTTTCTGACCTGGCCAGCTCTTCTTGCCCTGGGTGCCTGCACCAGAATATCACTCCAAGTTCCTCACCTCCCCATAGCTCTGCTGGGAGAGGAGCTCTCATGACTGCTCCTTTTCTCCTAGAGGTGCTTGTGCCTGGGTGGCTTGGATTTTAGAAGTGCAGAAGTGCTCCTACATCTCCCTGCACAACTTTCTGACCTGGCCAGCTCTTCTTGCCCTGGGTGCCTGCACCAGAATATCACTCCAAGTTCCTCACCTCCCCATAGCTCTGCTGGGAGAGGAGCTCTCATGACTGCTCCTTTTCTCCTAGAGGTGCTTGTGCCTGGGTGGCTTGTGGAGTTGGACCTGTTGGCCAGGGTGGACCTGGCCACCCGGGTTGTTTTAGCACATCTGCTCTGCTGTGTGTCTCCCACCCCATCCTCTGCTGCCTGGGCTGGTGGCAGTGGATGGCAGCAGCAGGAGATGCCCAAAGAGATTCCTCTTCATTCAAGGTCTTCCTGACTTTTCTCTTTTGCATAGGTGGAGCAGTTATATGTCAGGCAGGTGGTGGAGGAGGCCGGAAAGACCTGCAGCAGTGGCCCCATGCTCCCCATAGCTGATGAGACCCAGCACGACCAGGTGTACAGGATCTTCCAGGACATCTGTGCCACGCACCAGCGGCCGCTCTTCAGAGAGAACCAACAGATTGCAGTCTGAGCCTCCTTCTCCATGGGCATAGCGTGGTGGTTTGGGTCGATTTTAGACCCAGTATGGTCCTGTTAGTGCCTAAATTCCCCTTTTGGAAAGTTGGGTTTTGTTCTTTGCTGTTTCCAGTCCAGAGTCTATATAAATACAGCGGTGAAAATTGTCATGAGAAAGTAGGTTGGATGCTCAGCGTTCATCTTGCAAACCCTTTATTGATAAAAATGACTTGTACCAAGCAGGGTAGCCCTGTTGTCTTGTAGCTGATGGCAGGGGGAGGAGGGGAGTGTCTGAGCTCTGTGGGAAGGTCAGGGCTGGCTTTGCTTTGTGTTGCCTTTAAGGGCCAACCAAGCAGAACCAAAAAGCAACAGCTGTTAGGATCTGCCCCAGTGGTCTGCAACTTCGACCTTGCTGAGAGTAGTGGTTTGGTAGGAGGTGACTCTTGGAAAAGCCTTAAAATACTCTTTCCAGAAATCAGCCTTCCCCCCCTGCCCCCAAAGAGCCCTGCTGATGGAAGGTAGGGTGTGCCTTCCAAGGAGAAGTTTCTTAAATTCTGATTGTCTTTATTTTTGCTATGAGATTTATATGTTTATCTGTAATGCCAAAGTATTTTGAAATTTGGAAACCCGTGCAGAGTTTATGTATGTAAATGTTGAATAGAAGAACTTAGGAATCTTATTTTTTCCTAACCAGAGACAGAGTTTATATAAATATACTATCTTTAATTTTTAAAGATCGTGGTGTAGTGTGAATAGGTTGGCTTCACCCTCCCAAACGCACGTGTTGGTCTCTCCCAAGCGTGACCAGGCAGCTGCATCCATGTGTAAATCCTCATTAACATGCTTCAGGTGTGTGCCTAGCACCAGGGAGCTGCTTGGGCAGGAGGCTTGTGGCTGACACAAACCAGGGGTGCACACGTGTGTGTTACTAAGCAGCCTATTTATTTTATGCCTGAGGTTTATTGAACTTTTTTTTTGTATTTTTTTTAATCTTCCTGTGATTAAAGCGCTATATTTTGTATTTCTTTTGCGAGGTGGTGGTTTATTTTTCGGTTGCAATGAGTGGGGGTGTTGTATCACTGGTGGGCAAGAGCCTGGGATCTCTGACTTGCTCCTGCACTGATCTTCCCTGCAGTGGGGTCTGTGTTAAGCCTTTGCTGTCACCTCCCTCCTGCTCCATAACTGATTTAATCTCTGGGGCAGGGAAAAAATGACCTAAAATGCTACAATGCAGTGGAGAGGGGAAAAGGTTATTACTCACAGGGCCTTGATTCCAGGGACTATGATGATAGGTCCTTGCACATCTGCCACAGCGCTGACCTGGGTCCACTTGGGCTGTGATGCCGCAAGGTCTTGGCGTGGTCGGGGGGAGGTTGGTTGT
Source organism: Apaloderma vittatum (assembly GCF_000703405.1). NCBI lineage: Eukaryota > Metazoa > Chordata > Aves > Trogoniformes > Trogonidae > Apaloderma > Apaloderma vittatum. The sequence continues at coordinate 53,462 of NW_009728057.1, read as the reverse complement.
GGTCCTGCTGAGACTTGCCTTTGGTCAAACAGCAGAGTCAGTGTAGCAGATGGGTGGACTGAGCATCTGCACCCTTGCCTACCTTCATTTCAAGCCTGGATTTGAGGTAATACCTCATGGAGCACTGGAAGAGTGTGTGAGGACTGTGTCTGATTTGTCCTCTTGCCCCCTGCAAAGGATGAACATGAACTCCAGCTCCTTCCCTGCAGCAGGCTCTGCCCCACCAAGGGGTGCAGGCAGGGAAGCATCAGCCTTCATGGGGTGACTGGTACATTCAGCACCAGGGATGTAGGCACTAGTGAAGGGGAAGCCTGGAGCTCCTGGCAGCTGGAGGCGGAGTCTCTTTAGGAGATGCTGAGGAGGTGGGTTCAAAGCCCTGCTCCCTGCTTGGGAATCGGAGCAGATGAGCTCTATTTTGCTGCTCTGCTTTCTTCTTAATGACAGATACTTTCCCAAGCTTGAGAATGTGGTCAGGGTACAGTTAAGATATGATGACCCTGACCTGGGGTGAGTTGATCACAGCTCACCTCTGCCACGAGGTGAGGTCTGCAGGATTGTTACCTGGTTTGGGCTGAGCAACCTGGCGTTCCCCATGAAGCCTCCCTAAAATAAAGCGTACAGGGCTAGAAGCTGACCCTTCTGTGTCTCTCCAGCCACACACAGAGCTTGGAGCACCCAAAAAGTGCTCTGAGATGAGGGACCCAGCCGAGACTTTTTTTGGTTACTTTACCATTAAGGGAGACCCTGTTTCTGTGTCTCTCCAGCCACACACAGAGCTTGTAGCACCCAAAAAGTGCTCTGAGAGACCCAGCTGAGACTTTTTTTTCGGTTACTTTACCATTAAGGGAGACCCTGCGCCTCCAGCTCTATGCTGTGAGCACCCTGCCCTGGAAAAGTTGTTCTCTGTGCCCCATCTGTTTTGGTGGGATGCTTGTAGTTGTGTCTGCACACTTGTGTATGTCCCTTGCAGGCATGAAGGCACATGGCTTCGCTGTTTGTGAGCGGAGATGGCTGAAGACCCAAGATTTTTAAGGATGCACCAGGATCCTAAGTGCAACAAAGTCCCCAACTCCTGTAAGCTCTTATGGGGTGCTTGGTTATGAAGATGGGGATTGCACCTTGCAGGTGCACCATCAGCATTCACCCCCAGTCTTTCCCTGCTCCTTCTGAGGATCATCATGATGTCCCCTGTGGGGTTTAATCCTGTTCCAGCCCTCGGTTGCTCCTCAGGGCATGAGGAAGACTCACCTGCCCATGGGTGAGGTGCCTCGGGAGGGGGGTGTAGGTGGGAGCAAGGCACTTGCTGTGGTCTGTGCTGGAACAACACGTGCCCACTTGTGAAACACATGATGGGCTTCAGGCTGGCACACCATAAACACCGCTTGTGGTTTCCCCAAATGTCCTGGTGCAAGTCCTTCCTCAGAAACCGCCACCTTGTGCTTGCCCAGAGCCACCTGCTGCGTTTTCAGGGCTCTTTCAGTTTCCATTTTTTTTAGCGATGGGGAGCAGAGGTCCCTTTTCTTGGACCTGGCTGCACGGTTTATTTTTAGCGTTACCGTCGTGCCACAGAGCCCAGAGCTCAGGTTGGGACTGTGCTGCTCCTCGTTCCATAAAACCAGCAGCACGGCTCCTGTCCTGATGGCTTCCAAGCCGTGTCCAAGAGAGGACAACCGGTGGGAGTGAAAGGACTGGGAAGGAAACCACAGAGCAGGTACTTATGGTAGAGATAGGATGCAAGAAGGAGAACCCAGTGGGGTGCATCACTGTGGGTCCCCTTTTTGCTCAGGTCTCGGGTAGGACTCACAGTAGCATTGAGTTTGTGCTTAATATGTGGCCCAAACTGGACTTCCCCATCCCAAAATCCAATGTGGGAGATGCCTCGCAGGCTGGGTCATGGACAAAAGACCAGCAGAGGGGAGAAGGTTGCAAGGTAACCGCTCCAGACTGCACTAAGGGATGCTCTGGCCCAGACTTGTAGTGGCTTTTGTAAAAGCCGGGAGAAATTTCCACACATCTCACACTTTTCCCCCAAACTTTTTTTGGGGAAACCTCAGTGTGCTGCTGTCCCCACCACCCCAGCTGAGGAGCTGGTGGCCTTCAGGAGCACCTCAACCCAGAGGCAGAGCCCATCCCTGCCCCTCCAGTGAGCCGCTTGGTGCAGCTGCACCAAGTCTTTAGTGGTTTTGGGTGACCGAGGACTCCAATACTTTCGTTGGTTTCTGTTCACTTGGGTTCTTCTCTATGGCCTCACTGAAGTGAAACCTCGGTGCCTGGTGTCGGCTCATCTTTGGCAAGTTGGCAAGTGCAAACAGTGGCCCTTGTCTTCTCCAGCTGAGAGTCCTGTCCCCAGCTCCTGGGGATGCAGTACCCACTGCACATAGCTTCTGTGGCACAGGCTGAATGACCCTCACTGGTGTGGCATGATCTTGGGCAGCATTAGTAAGAACTCAAAGGCTGTCCTCCTCAGAACGCTCACTGCTTGTCCAAATGCGGTTTCCTACACCCTGAGCATGTGTTTTGAGTTGGAGCAGCGATATCATCAGACTCCTGCCTGATGTGGAGGTGTTTCCTTGCTTCGTGGGAAGGTCATCCCATGTACCTGGTCCTGCTGCTCCTCTGGAAAGGGCTGCAATCCCTGTGGGCAAGGGAGGGTGCTTTCTGGGAGATGCCTCTGCTAAACTCCTGCCTTCAGGGGCAAAAGGGCAGAGGGAAAGTTTTACATGGAAGAGAGAGGAGCTTGGTTTCCATGAAGACTGACCTTTCCTTGCAGGAGATACCCGGTTGTCCTCAGGTGTGTTTGGGAAGGGGCAGCGTGGTTATCCAATCCTTCTATCAGCAGAGAAGGATGGACCAAGACAGACAATGTGGGGGGATTTTCTATCAGCCCCGTCTCTGAGGTCTTCCAACAAAAAGTGTCCGTGGTGTGCACTGGGATGCTTTGATTTCTAGGAGCTACAAATGGCTTGATAAGAACTGCAGCCCCACCTGCTGTTTTGCCCACTGACTTGGGGTGTTATTTGGGCTCAAAGCCAACCTTACTCCTGAGATTTGTCATGGCCGGAAGGTGGTTGTGCCATTGGGAAGCATTTTCCATAGATGAAAATGAGCCTGGTTATGTCCTGCAATGTTATCAGTCTTGTTCACACTCTGCTTTGGTAGTTTTGCATAAGGTGCCCTCCAACAAATGGCAAAAGGACCCTTGCATGTGGCTTCAGGAGCAGAATTCAGTGTCTATGAGGGCAACCAGCTTCTGCCCATCCCTCCTACGTGCTTAAAATACAGTGTGAGGAATTACCTGGTGATAAATCTCCTGCATGGAGAACAGGCTTGCTGGACTGGGGAGTTTTGGTCCAGCTACAGCTCTTGAGATTGAGCTCATCTCAGTCTGGAGAAAGAGGAAGAACTCTACAACCACCTCCATCCAGATCTGGAGGCCAAATTCTCTGCACAGACAGACAACCAGCTCACAGTTGAACTGCTCAGGAGCACAACATAAACCAGCTACAGCTGCTTCCTCCAACCTGCTGCCCCTTGGCGTGGGCCCCCACCAGCCCCTACAGGCGTTAGAGCAGAAACAGTCACTTTTTTTTTTATTTCTAGACACCAGGGTTTCCAACTGGTTTGATTGCTCAATGCCCAATTTCAGCACAGCAGCCTGTCCATGACGAGCATCTCTGGGCTCTGCCTGCGAGCGTGTTGTAATATGGGAAGCATCCTCCTTTGCATGGTCACCAGTGACAGGACATCTCCTCCTTGCCCTCAGGAAGGCAGGAGAGCTGCGCAGAGGCTTACACTTCCTTCTCCAAGGGGTTCGACCCCATTGGGGGATCTTATTGCCAAGGATACATCAGTGATGCCTTCTGCAGGAAGCTTGGCAGGACAACCTACCTAGAGTTGTCTTTGGTGGACCTCAAAGGACTTGCACCGTTGTGTGACTGCTCAGTGCTCAAACTGGTGTTATATGGCACTTGCAATTCATGCTTGCTTTGGGTGGTCACCCTACATGGCTGGTGGGACTTGGTTTGTGTGTCAAATCAGTTTTCATAAAGCCAGTCCCCTGCAGGCAGTGGGAGGGAAGGTATGGTCTGAAGGCAACTCATCAGCTTTGGGCATCTCAGCTCCAACAGGACTGGCTGAGAAGAGAGAGGAGGTGGTGGGAAGAGCCGAGGCTGAGGGAGCTGAAGTTGCAAGATCTGAGCCTAGGGAAGCAGCCAACCTGCCAGTTTCTTGAAACTAGACTTGGCTGCAGAGGCAAGGAGATCCCAAATGCCAGCAAATATGACAGCCACTCATTTTTCTGAATCCATTTTTGACAGATGACATCTTCCTCCTGAGAGTCTTTGCTGTGACACCAGGTACAAGGTCAAGAAAACAAGCTCCACCCAAGCCACAAATTCAAAAATACACAAAGTTGAGAAGAAATATGGTGACAATTGTTTTGTTATATCAGATTTATTACGAGACGGAGTCGGTGAAACTAAAATCCAGACTGATATCCCCTCCCTTCCCCCTGAGTTTGCATGCACCTAGATGTTGCGTCCTGTGCTGAGCCTATTTTTAGTGCATGCGATTTGCTTGCAATAACACAAACACCCTGATGCATCAAAGTGGCTGGAACCATAAAACACAGTCAAAAAGCTTTTTTGTGTGAGCCACAATCCACCCTGATACCAGGTAACTTGGGCTTCTTGCTCTTCGGGAGAGTAATTTTGACTCAGCCCTCAAACACTCATGAAAACGGGAAAAAGGAAAAGGGAATTTCAGGCTGTTGCACAGTCTTTGTCATGTGGAGATTAAAAAAATACTACAAGCTGGAGAAACATTCCTTTTCCCTCTTTCCAACTCTTCCTCTCCCTGCAATGTGTGAGAGTAGCTGGATGTTCAGAAGTGTGGCTCCAACTCTTGCTGAGGGTATAATTCACATCACTTACGTAAAGCTCCCTTACTTGTGCTGGATGTTTTACAGAGAGCACAGTTTTGAATTTTGGAGCAAGCAGGCTGTGGATTTCACCAATATCGACTGCCAATCGACTGCAGTTCCTGGTTCTTCTTCTGAGGGGCCTCAAAGTGGGTTGTGCCCCAATTCATCTTCTGCACGAGACAAGAGACGATGGTGAATGGGTGTGGGAAGCGCTGCCGTGAATCCTGCACCGCTTTCACGTATCTGCTGTGTTCTGCTGCAAGACTGGCTGTTGCTGAGCCAAACCGTGAGTTCAGCTGTCAAAAAAAACCCAAACACCCTTAGCCTGTATCTTGTAGCTCCAGGCTGAGGGAGAGCAGATGGCAGCGACAGGCTCTGTTGCTCTGGAGAGCAAAGTGAAGGGACACGGCTTCTGTTTGAGTGCTGCGAGAGGCGTCTCTGCCGTGCAAATGCTCGCAGGGGTGTTTTATTTGGGCAGGGGAGGTGTGTGGAGCAATTTCTATCACCCAGCTGGAGAGTGAGGTCGTTGATGTCCCTTAAACAGCAGTTTGGCGGGCAGCCTCCAGCTGGTCTGAATGTGGTGCTCGAAGCCAGCTCTGATCAGGAATTGCATCAAGCCCCTGGCTGGGTGTTGAGCTCCAGCTCAGAAACTGGAGCTGTAATTCATTTATGACCTGTTTGCTCAATGAGGCCATAAAGGAAACACACATTTCCTTGACACCTGATGCCTTGGTGCGCCGAAGACAAGTCTCTCTCCATGCCACGCGGCAGCAGCCGTGTCCAGAGGCCACCAAACATCACCTTGGTCTCTCCATGCCAGCAAAGTCACCACCAGTTAATTCAAAGATGCTCTTCTCCTCCTTCAACCCTTGTCTCGTCCTACACCAAACCGGCCCACTCCCTGCCCAACCTCGCACCTTAGGACAACACCATGCAAATCCACCCTAGGACCTGAAACTTCTTGAGGTTCCTGGCGAGGTTCCTACCAAAATCAGCATTTCCCCATTTTTTTGTTTTGTTTTGTTTTTTTGCACAGATACGGCAGAGCAGGTCCCCATCAGCCAGACAGTGTAGCCCCCGAGGAGGTGCGTGGGGTGGGAGATCCGAGGGATGTGGAAGCAGCACAGAGGTTCGAAACAAGTGATTCCCTCGCCTGGATCTTTCTGTTCTGTATTTCTCTTGAGAAGTAACCACTTCTCCTCAAGATAAATCTGGCTCATGGATATGTCTGCAGGGTGCAAAAGGCAACATGTCTTCAGGTTGGTCTTCCCAGTGAGCATGGCTAGAAAATAGAGAGAGATATGTTTTTACACCCAGAAAAAATAGTCTGATTTTATTTTGGAGGAGGGTCTGGATATCTCTTTTGTAAAAATCCCAAATATTTAGAATTTTCCAGTTTGCTGCTTCTACCCAAGTTGCTGCGCTGGGTTCTTCTCTGTTTGCTCTTAAATTCTAGCCACTGCTGAGACCTCCTTATCTTCCCTGGATTACTGCTGAGGTCTGGAGGAGAACTGCTTCACAAGGAGATGGGCAAAGCTTTGCAGCTCTGTCTCCTGAGGCAGCGAGTTTTCAGGTTGAGAAGAGAAAGGATGACTTGACTGCACCTCAGGCAGTGGAAAATGGTTTCCTTTTGGCGTTGCCAGCAAGGGGAAGGAGCACCTGGAGGATGAGGTCTCGTGGTTGGGATGGTGGGGAAGGTGGGCTGTGGTGCTAACCTCCAAGCAAGAGATCGAAAAGGTAGGGGCAAGTGAGGGATGAGGATGGATGGAGGGAAAGATTCGTCACTGATGCAGTGAAGGAGGAGCTGGTAGAAATCATCAGAGAAGGGTGAACGTCTGCCATACCAAGGCCTGCCAAGGTCCAACCCAGGTCCTACACCCAACATGACTCAACGCATCTCTGGGACAGTTGAAGGACAGCCTGGACCACAGGTTGTGCCTGCAATGTGGTGGCTCGTAGCCCCCAGCACAGCCCTTCCCCAAGGACATCTTTAATGCCTTTAACCTGCTCATGGCTGCGGTGGCCAGCCCCTACAAAGTGATGGCCAAGACATGGACTATGCAGAGAGGGGAGGGGAAAGAGAGGTGGGGTTATCCTTAGCAGGCAGGATACGGCACCAGTTGCTCCTGGAAAAGGGAGAATTTCCCGAGTTCTTCCTGATGAGCCCAAGAGCATCACCAGTGCACGGTTCCTCTTTCCTGGCCTCAGCAAGCGACAGTGCTGAGTCTCCTTCTGTGGGGCTGAGGCGAGGCAGGAGGCTGGCATCAGGACAAGCTCGAGAGAGGGCAAAATGAACCTGTTGTGCCCAGCCTGTATGGCTCTGCCCTCGGGGTGGATGTGGGAAACTCTCGGTCTTCACAAGAGGCTGGAAATTCTGGTTATAATTATAGCCTCGCCGTGGGTTGTGAGAAACCAAGGGGCTTTACAGGTTGCCGTGCTGGGTAGTCAAAGTCACGGTGTGCAACTCCCCCAGGAGAAACACTGAACCCCAACCGAGGGGCCCATGTCCTCTGATGAAATACATAGTGGGGATGGCTCACGGGAAACTGGTTTTCAAAGAAGTCAGTGGTTTGGGGTGTTTAAAAAAGGCACTGGAAGATGTACTCCAGGGAGGCTGAATGGAGGATCTCATCTTAATTTCTCCCCCATCAGCCTTTCTGGGTGAAGCTTCTTCTCCCCTCAAGCACAAACCATAAAGCCAAGAGCTGTCATTGTGGGAGGGTTTTGAGAAACGGGCAGATGTCTATCTGGGCTGGTTTGGTAGTGCCCATCCTAACCTGGAGCTCTTATCACCCTGAAGCTGCTTTTCAATGCAGGGGTCTAACACTGCAGGTTTGCAGCCCTCAGCATGAAAGCAGGAGCGTGAAAGCAAAACCGAGCCTCGGTGTTGCCTTGTTCAGAAATTGTTTTATATTTCTAGCAAAGTGACAACATCAGAATGAGCTGCTGCAGGAAAGGAGGTTGCTGGATTCGTTGCTGCATGGGCTGCCATGTCTTTTCTGGTCCTCCCTCCTAACTTTGGCTCTCGAGTAGGTTAAACTTAAGCACAGTAGTGGAAAACTGAGGATTACGCCCTATTTTTTATGAAACTGATAGAGTTTATAGGAGCCTATTTCTAAAGTGAGAAATGCTAGAAATGATGACTGCAGCCTACGGAGCAGTTTTGCACAGCAGCATCTACCCCAAGAACCGAACCTAGCAAAAATTTGCCCGCCCGTGGAGGTTTATTTGCTGGAGGCTGAATCACCCAGGGCTGTTCGCACCCGTGTTTTCACTCATCGCCAAACAACCAGGACCCATTCAGTGGGATCTGATGCATCACACACGTTATCGTCCCCAGAGGACACTCGGCAGAGGTAAGGCTGGAAATGAGACGGTGAATTTAATAATTCACTCTCGATTTGCGTGGCCGTCGCTGACGGATGCTGAGCTCTTGCCAGAGAAGTGATCCGATGTTCAGGGCAGGACCAGGTCTTAAAATAGGAGGGTGGGCACGAATCATAATGTGTTTTTTTTCTCTTTTGTTGGCACCCCGTAAATGCTCACATCAGCTGGGCACGACGTGGTGATGCCAGCTTTCTGGGAATTGTGCCCGTGGTGACCTGTGGACCCGCTGCTCTGCCCTTCACCCCAATCTGAGCAGACGCTGTATTTTCTTGAGATAAGAAATAGCTGTAGTTTGATCATACCTCTCCTTTTATTTTCTTCAATTTTAGCCATTTTATGATTTGAGGGGGCCAGAAGAAGAGGCTGGCAGAGGCAGCACCACCTTCAGCTGGCCCCGCTGCTCTCTACATTCGATCAGCTTTTCTCAGGCTGGGTTTGGGATGGACCCAATTTTCCCCAAAACAGCATCTGTCCATCACACGCTTTGGCTTCCGAGGCTGTAGGTGCAGCTGTTTTAGCTGGCCCCAGAATGACAAAAGACGAGTGCTTAGGCTTTGAAAATCCACAAAGCCACAAAAAAAAAAAAAAAAGAAAAATCCCCAGCCCCTTTCCCCCGATGTTGAAAGCTGCTCTCTGTTTTATACACTGGCAAAACCTGGAGTTTCACTGAAACAAACTGTGAAAATACCTCCCCATCCTGTAACCTCTGATCTTTTTGCAGCGATTTGCTGTGTGCTATCATTACAGCCTCCTCCTCTATCCTGTCTTAAAGAGGGATCCTGGTTTAAGAACAAATTTTGAAAAGCAAATAGGTAAAAACTGAAAAATAAGCTCTGGTGCACAATGCCTGTTTGCACAGAAAAGAAAAAATCACTAAATAAATGTTTATTCTGCTCAACTGAGCTCTCCAAAGAGGTGAGAAGGGGTTTTCGTGCTGGGATGAGCCACATCCCTGAGACGAAATCCATTCCCTCTGACAACAAATCAAGTCTTGGGGCTGAGTTTGGATGTTTGGCCTCTGCCAGGCATTGATTAATCTGCATCGTGCTGCTCTTGCCGAGATTTCAGCTCTTTGCTTTCCCGCCACAGGACGTAGAGCCTGGGGGTGCCCCTGCTTTAAAAATCAGAATTTCCTCTTGAAAATTCTGGCAGAAAAAGTGACTCGATGAGACCTGGTGACTGGTGGTGACGGGGCTGGTCCTGGGCTGGTGGCCTCAGGGCTCATTTACATCTCGCCGAGAGAGAAGTCGGGCGTGAGCTTCTTTCCTGTTAGCGCCCGGCTCGACCTGAACCACCCCCTTAGCTTCATCTTTCTTAGGACTGACAGCAAGACCTCAGAGGGCAAAAAGCCCTGTGAGCTGTCAAGCCTCTTTTCCTCATGAGTGGATCCACTCGTGTCTCGTAATGGGGTTAAGCATGAGCCTTGTCCTCTCCTTCACCACCTCTGTTGTTATATTTGCTGTTTCCAGGAGGTTTTGCAGTGGTTGAACCTTTCTGATGCTGCCAAAATCAGGTCTTTGGAGTCTCCTTCATCACCTTTATTGTCCTGTTTGCTATATCCAGGAGGTCTGCAGGAATTTGGGATCTCATCATGCTCTACAATTACTTGAAAGGACATTGTAGAGAGGTTGGTGCTGGTCTCTTCTCACACGGAAGTAGGGACAGAACCAAGGGGAATGGTTGCAAGTTGCAACAGGGCAGGTTTAGGCTGGACATGAGGAAGAAATTCTTCATGGAAAGAGAGGGCAGACCCTGGAACAGACTGCCTAGGGAGGGGGTTGAGTTGCCATCCCTGGATGTGTTCAAGTGTCGCTTAGATGTGGTGCTGGGTGATCCGGTTTAGGGGTGAGCTTGTAGTGTAGGGTCAATGGTTGGACTCGATGACCCCAAGGGTTTTTTCCAACCTGAACTGTTCTATGATTCTATGATTCTATGAACTTTGAGGCTGCTGAAACCAGGCAGAGCTGAGGCGGGGAGGCAGACTCAGAGATGGCATCACAAACATCCCTTGCCTTGGGAAACAGAGCTGCAGACCCCTGGGGTTTGGGCTGCAGGGACCACTCTTCTTTCTTCCCCCAGGCTGTCGCTCAGCTGATGCTCACAGCTCGTATCTGTCTCACTGTGGTTTTTGGCTGCTGAGCCACAGTAGGCTTCAAGGGTGTCCCAGTGCCACGAGCGACGTGACAGTGAGGAAGCACCTGCAAGCCCTTTGCTCAGGAAGCCAGCAGTGTCCTGTGTCCCCAGCGTGCTGTGTCCTCGTCCACCCACTCCAGGGCTCTGTGCGTGGGACCCCAAGGGGACACCCATCGTGCTTGCTCAGCCCTGCAGGCCACCTGGAGATCTCCCTCCTCCTGGGATGCTGCCTAGTTGGAGGGCACCCCCAGCAGCAGCTCATCTTCTCCCTGGTGGTAACCTCAAAAGAATTGTAACAGCCATCAGGTGTTCGATGACTATTGCCAAGTGATAAGGGAATCCCTGGGGACAAGAGAAGGACACTCCAGGGGAGTTAGAGAAGCTCTAAGAAGGGAGGTCAGCCTGGGCATCAGGATGGGAACGCATGGGCTCACTGCAAAACTCCTTAGCATGGGGCTCTGTGGGTTCCCAGTTTCAAGGGAGCATTATAGCTAGTGGGGATGCCTGTAAAATAATTATGTTGCATGCTGGAGCAGGCTGGTTGCTTATAGCTGCCGGGGTTAGGGATGATCTTTTTTTTTTTTGTCATCATCTCTCCCCTGCATGAGCTGGATTGCTCAGAAGGGGTAAAAATGTAGCTGGAGAGGAAACTGAGCGTTTGCAAGCTCATTTGTCCATCTGCAGGCATAGCATCCCTGTTTGCAGGGGCGAGATACGAGGTGGAGGAAATGTTGGAAGAGAAAACTGGGGGTCGGCCCCAGGACATATCCCCCATTGGACGCAGGCTAAGCTCAAAGCTCCCACGCATCTTTGTCCTTTCGGAATTCAGAACAAAAAAGCGAGGATAACTTTCTCCTCTGATTTCTCTTCCTTCCTGCAATTGTCAAACTCTGCCCATCCCCAACAAAACTCAAAAAGGCTTCAGTCTTCAGACTTGAAGGGAACAGAAGCATTCTGATGGAGCTGGGATGCTGCTTGCTGGGAGCGTGGACCTCCTTGTCCTGACCCTGGGACGCTGTGGGCACCTGTGCTCCCCGGGCTCCTGCTGCCTCAGGCAGAGATGAGCTTGGGGACAGCAGGACCCATTTACACGCTTAATGAAGTGAGCACTTAATGAGGGAGCTTCCCTTGCATCCCACACTTTGCTTGTTCTGCACCAGACAAGCTGCAAGGGCCGAGGAGGATTTTTTTTCTGCCATGTGAATGAGAAAGGTATTTCCTTTTTGCTGCTGTTGTTAATGCCATTGGACTCCTTGACCTCTTTTCTCCACCATTTTTTTGGTGCAGGATGGGATGATGCATTATCCCTCTCCTGCCTCATCCTTGCAGAGTCAGTCAACCCCTTAGAGCAAAAGGGCATTTTACAGGGATAAACAATAAAAAAAAGGGAAAAAAACCCGGTCAGAGATAAATCCAGGCCTCAGGGCGGGGGATGTTTGCAAAATCGCTGGAAATCTCACAAGGCCAAGCTGCATCTCATGAGATTTCTGATACTTCCCACTTCTGGCTGGGCCAGAAATACCGCAAGAACAACGCAGTGTCATCATTCTTGGCGTTGGCTTTGCTCTTCCCACCATCCCGGCAGGGATTATTCTCCCAAACATCCTCCGGGCTATGGATCCACCAGCGCCGGCTGCAGCTCCTGGGGCAGTGTTGCCGAATGACGCCCGGCGTGGACGGCATCCGGCTCTTCCTACTAAGACCCATGCATTGAGCAGGCAGATATTTTTGGTCAAGAAATCAAATGACTCATCTGAGGACCTGAAGAGCTATTTCGGGACCGAGCGCGCGCCTGCCCGGTGCAGTCCCATGCCAGCACTCGCTGGGCATCTCAGACTGACCCGTGTGGGTGGGTGCAGAAGGGACACTGCACTCCCAGTCTCCTGGATCCCCCCAGATTACTAACCCCAGCGACAGCCCGTGGCCAGGGATGTTGTGCAATCCCGCTGTACACGTTTCTGTTTGGTCCTTACCCTTTCCGCCCTCCGGCCGGGTTTGTTATACAGAGGAAGCTTGTTAGGAGCCTCCACAAACAGACAGGAAACCGAGTCTTTCACCGCGCGTACACATTGTCTGCCCAGGCTAATTCTGAACAGAAAAAAATAGTTTATTTATTTCTTTTATTTATAAATCCTGAGCCTTATGCTTTGAAGACAGGCACACGCTCTTGTTGGGCTAGGAAGCGTGCTGGGGAGGGCAAGGGGAAGAGCAGGCAGAGCGGCCGTCGCGGCACAGAGCGGCCATATGACGAGGTCACAGCGGGCTCGAGGGGGTGTCCATGGGGTTACAGCAGCAGGGAGGGTGCAAATGCCAGGGCTCGGGCTGGATGGCTCCGTGTGAGCAGTCGTGGGATGGAGACTCCACCATGGGCATCCCTTGGGTCAACGACGGTGAAGCTGACGCCGGGCTGGAGCCCACATCACCCGGAGCATGCTGAAGTCCCCAGTGGCTCCATGTCCCCACAGAGGTTTGGGTGATGGGGAAGTGGCATCAGCAAGATAGGGTGGCCACTGCTCACATCTGTGCCTGGAGGCATCATCACTGGCCTTGGCCACCACCTCTGGAGAAGCCACGCAGGTCCCTGCCAGCATCAGAGGCAGGGAGAGAGCTGCCTTGCACCCACCCTGCAGGCTCCCAATCTCCTCCTGCCCCAGGGTCTCTGGTGAGGCCTTCAGAGAAATCAGAGACTCCTTTGGAGACAGGGTTTTTATAATTTATTTTCCGTGTACCGGTGGGTATTTCCAGGGCAAGGTAGTGTGATAGGAGCAGGCAGATATTAGTCACCGCAGCAGACTTTAAAAAGTGAAAACATGAAGTCGAAAGCTACCAAACCTGTGGCAACTTCCCAAATCCCACCCGAAAAGTAGCAAAACACACCTAAAAAGGCGCAAAAAAGTAAAAGTTCCAGCATCGCTTTTTTGGGGGGGAGTTTTTTTCCGTTGTTTTTTGGAGAAACATCATGCTTTATCCCAAGAAAGGAGAAGTGCTGGGGCCATCAGCTCTTCGGGGTCATGCATCTCTCATGGGTGCCCCTCGGGTGAGCAAAGATTGAGGGGGTGAGCCCCAGCACCCCGGGTTGCATCAGCGCTTGGGCAATGCAACAGCGATGCTGAGGTTTCTGTGGCAGAGCCGGGAGGTGCAGGATGAGACAGAGGGGTGGCACCAAAGAGGAGAAGCCTCCCCTTATCCTCACCCGCTGCCCCTTTTGGACTTTGCACGGATGAGTCTGGGCATGGGGCTGCTCCGTTGCTCCCCCTCCCACAGAGCCACATCCAGCCAGCGAGCTCGGTCTCAGCTGCACCCAACAAGACACACTGGCCATAGCGGCTCTTTTCTTTATTTAACCCTCCCCGACCCCCAGATCGAGGAGCCACTTCCACATTTCTCCCCTCCGGCCACGGCCAAAAAGCCTCTGGAGCCGTTTCTCCTCCTCCTGCCCGGCTCGTCTCGCTTGCAGATGCTCAAACCACACGCGCCTTTACCCAGCCTGGCCCATTGCAGATGGACACGGCTAAAAAACCCTAAAAATACCTCCTGGCCGCAGGCGTCCTGTGAGGGTCTTGCAGCCGGAGCAGCTGGGGACCAAGAGGATGGGCTAAAAATAAGGGCGCGGTGCGAGTTTCGGAAGATCCCGAAACATAAGGTGAAACTCGGTTTGGGGTTAATGGAAGAGCTGAGCGTGTCGAAGGGCTCATTTCTTTTCGGGGAGGCTCAGCAGGAGGAATGCAGGAGCCTGGGAGCTCTTAGACATGTGAACTCAGTGGGACATCACTGTCACCTCCGTGCATCGCCCATGCTTGCTCCTTGGGGTCACAACTCACGCAAAGGGCCACCTTTATGCTAAAACCGTTTTGTACCCAGGAATTTTCTTTCAGGGGTGAAAAACCAGGGGTTTGGCCCCCTCACCTCACGTATCCAGTCCAGCAAGCCCCGTAATTGCATGCATGCCTGACAGCACCCTGCCCTGAGATGATGCTCAAGACCTCCAGCCTTTTATAAGGATGGCAGCTGGGATGGGGGGAAATTTCTCTTCGTTTTTTCCAGCCGTGAACCATGAGCTCGTGCCATGAAGGTGTGTGGTCCCGTACGGGTCCCCTCGACCCAGAACCGAGCTCAGGGGAGCTCATTGCGGCCCCGTTGCTGCTCCACCTTGCACAACCCCACCGGTCCTTCTCCTTCTGCACGCCGGGTGAAATCAGAGCTGTTATTTCAAAGAGCAGCTTGTGATTTATCGCTGTAATCTCAACCACAAGTTGAGCTGGCAGTAGTTAGGGCAGCCACGAGGAATAAGAGGAGGGTTAGCTATTCATTTCTGCATCCTCTATGCTCTTGAGGTTTTTATTTCTTCAATACGAGAGCAAGGAAATATGGGTTTCTGCTGAGTAAAGCGGAGAAAATGAAAAGGCAAAAAAACAAATTGCCTGGGATTTGTGCTGAAGTAGCTCATGTTGGGCCATTTCTTTGCATAGGGTTAAAAAAAAAACCAACCCAAAGAGCAGCTTTCTGAACTTTAAAAGCCAAGGTCATTGCAGAAACTGGAGGCACCAGCCCTTTCTTAGCAAGGGTAACAGCCTGGGAAGGAGAGTGAGGTTGTACTGGAAGGTCAGCGAGCAGAACCAGCTGGGGTTTCTTCGCTCTTTCTTCCCTTTCCCCTTCTCCATAAGTCACTTTTACAGCTCTCAGCAGCCAGCCTGGAAAGAGCAGCTTTGCACCAACGTTAGCAAGACTTTAAATCAAATGGGCAACTGAAGGGCTCTGTCGGTCAAACGCTGATGTCGCCTTCCTGAAAGGGCTGAGGATGCCCAGCCTGGGCTCTCAGAGATGCAGAAAACTCCCAAACATTGACCGTCTTGTGAAGTAATAGCGTTTTCCTCTTTATTATCTGATTTTTTTTCTTATTGTGCTCTTCATTTATATACAATTCTACAGTTTGTTTAAGGCTTTGAATTCTATTTTCCCCAGTTTGGCTTTGCTGTGAAGGGACCTGGAAGCATATTTTCTTCCTAAATATCAGTGAAATGCACCTTAGCTTATGGAATTTCAGACCCTGATCTAATAAACCACCCGAATTCCCCAAATTTCCCAACACTAGAGCCTGGTAGAGCCTTTTGCATCCAGTACTCTGAGCTCCGGATGTGCTCAGATGAAATCCATCATTTATTTACTTTTTTTCCCATGTCTTAACAGAAGAAAAGGCTGGTTTCCAGGCTTGCTGCAGACTGCCGGGGAGTCAGACAGCATTTTAACCCAGTCTGAGGAAATGACAAAGCATTAACTCCCCTGAAAGGTACTGGAATAGTTTTCATTAAATACAATCTTTGCAACTTTGCAAGAACCCCGCAGTTATTTTCCAAGCCAAAAAAAAACAACAAAAAAAGGTCGTTCTTTCTTGGCTTTTCTGGTTTGCTAATTTACTTTGACATTTATTAGCAATTATTTATTTCCTTCCCCATTGGCTGTTTATGGTGCAATTTTTCAACAAAATAGGCATTACTCAATAATAACCTCTGCAAAAAAAAAAAGGACAATTAGGAAATGTGAAGAAGTGCATTGCAGGGACGGCTTACAGAGATTGTGGGCCTTTCCCCACGTGCAAAATTTCATTTTCTGGCTCAGATGGAGCCAAAGATGCTGCTCTGGGCAGCAAAACCTGGCTGGGCTCTGAGATCAGAGCATCTCAGCTTTTACCCCATCCTTTCTGCAAAAGACCCAGGGGCTCATCCCTGCTTTTTACAGCCTTTGCAAGGAGCAATAAGCTGAGAAGCACGTATTAAGGAAGACCTGCTTTTGCTGTCTCCTGGGTAATAATGTTCTTTCTTCCCTTTGGGTTCTGTCGATGAGGAAGATCTGCAAAGAAAAACAGGATTCTTGTTCCTTAATGAAAAGAAAGACTCCCATGAGTTCCCATAAAGCCACAAGATAGTGCAAAATCGAGAAAAAAAATAATTAAAAAATAGCTTGTCCTTTTGGTGCAGCATCTCAGGAGCGTTTCCCCATTCCCCACCCTCCATGGGGAGAGCTCTGTGCCGACCGGCCGCCCTGCAAAATCCCCCCTGAGCAGCAGCGTTCCCAAGAAAGGGCTTCATTGTGGCTTCTTGCATGTGAGAAGCCACAGCGGGTGAAAGAAAAAGCTTTTAATTGAAACAACGGAGCTTGTAAGAAAATAAATCCCTTTTCTAGCTACTCTTGCACGCAGAGTCTTGTAGGGAGCACCCTGCATCCTTCCCGGTGGGTGCTGATGTGGGGGCACAATGTGAGGCACTGGTGGGGAGCTTTGGGTATGATGTTGGCCCTTCTCTCATCCCAGCGAGCCGGGGATTAATTGCACAAACCATCCCAGGGCTGGGTGACGGCAGGAAACACGCTAGAGAGGGGTGAGAGAACAGCGAGTGCTGCTCACAGGCGGGGGACAGCCCAGTCCTGGTTCTGCTTGGCTGGAGCTGTCACCTAAAATAATCCGCTTCGCCGCAGTACTTTTGATGGTTAGGGAAACTTCATTTTCATTTTCCGACCGGTTTCCCGGCCGGGACATGGGTGAGGGCTGGTTCAGTGGGCAGGAGGTGGTGAGAATGGAGGGGTTCTTGGGCGCCGAGCGCCCGGGTTTTCCTTTACTGTGTGTTTGTGCTTCTCCCGCATCATAAACTCGTTAAATCACCCGTGCTTTACGGTACATGCAATAAACACAAACCTTCTGTAGATACTGAGCGCTCCTGGAGACAAGATTAAGCTCACCAATAAGAAATCCAGTGGAATTTCATCTATTTATAGGTGCCATTAAGGCATGTGGACAACCCACCGCGCATTTCTTTACACTTCCCATGAATCGCGCATTCCCTGGTGCCATACACTTACCCAGGCAAGCTACTCCCTCCACTTCTATTCTATATTTCCTCGGTGTTTCAAGGGGCTGAGAACATTTCTCTTTGTGGATCCCTTTAAATACCACCCCCCAAACAACCTTCTGGATCATTCAAAGTGTGAATGTTTATCCCCAGGATCCTATAGAGAGCCTGGGAATTATTTTACTGCCACAAATTTTTCTCATGTCTTATCGGAATTCAAATATCCTAATCCCAATGTTACTAAAAAAGCGAAGATTAAAGGGGCTTGTTCAGTGTGTGGATTTCTTTTTAGCTGCTTATTCTTGGTAGGTGCCGTTGAAAAACAAGCTTTTCTGATTGTAATAAATATAACAGAACAGCTTGCGATAAGAAAATACGACTTCTAAGCAAGCAAAGGCAACTTCTGAAATTAAGAGTTTCAAATTCTTCTGGAAAATGTGCAGTGAGGATCATGGGGGAAAATATCTCGCTAGAAATAACAACCGCAGCCTGGAAAGTGAACAGTGGAAATATTCTTACGTATGCACAGGAAGAATCTGCAGCCATTGAGAACCATTACAGTCAGCATTAATTAGGGCTGATTGACTGAAAACAGAGTCCGACATGAGCTCGGCTCTGCTCTCAGGGCTGCTCAGAGCCTGTACTGAGTCACTGTGAAAACCACATGCTAAGATGTCAGAGGAGAAAAAAATAAAATAAATAAATACATATATATATATATGAGCAGGTGGCATTATTCCATGGCCCTGAGTGATGGAGGAGCCCAGTGTCAGGCATCAGCCTCGATTAACGGCGACGGTGCCTCGTGCTCCTCATCCTGGTTTTGCAACCCAGGAGAATGATGGTGGATGCTCTCCAGGGTGGGAGCGAGTGTCCCTGCCAGGGATGTGAAGACAGGAACACAGAAGGAGAAGCTTCACTCCCTGTGGAGCCCAGGTCCTCAAAAGGTGGAAAATGGGCAATCTGGAAGCTGTCCTCCATCCCCTTGCAGGCAGAACTCCCGCGGCTGGATCCAGCCTCACTGGTGGTGCATAAGCGACAGCTCCTCTCCCCACAGAAAGTTTTAGGGCTGTGAAAAAACACTTCTCCAAAATAATCACTGCTCTTTCAGCATTGGGAGGGCTGCAAAAAATAGACAGGTGTGCCGTGTGTTTGGGAACGTGGAGAAAGGGGAGCTGAAGCCTGGTGAAGGAGGTTCTGGCCAGCCTGGGGTGCAGCCCTGCTTGGCTTTCAGGGCCCGGTTTTTAACGGTTGGACTTGATGATCCTAAAGGTCTTTTCTAACCTAAAAGATGATTTTGGAGGATGAGGAGTCTTGAGGGCTCGGTACAACACCCACTCCACAAGAGCGCTCATCCCCAAGACCCATCTCGCTGCCTCTTGCTCTGAACCCTGAAACTTATGTTTTCATGACTCTTCCATGAGGTTTTTTTTTTGCTGTCATAAATTCACACGGCTTTAATGACCTTGCTGGTGAAATAAGTGCATGATCCTGGTGTCTGCTGCCTTCTGCAACAACCACAGCCAAGCTGGAGCAAGAGCATCTCCACCATTGGCTCCTGTGGCTCGATTTGGGGCTGGAAGATGGAGAAAACAAGCCCCCACCACCTCTCCCTGCAGTTTTTTTTGCATGACCCAGGGCTGACTTGGCTCTCTCCCTCCTCCCTGCCCACCTCGATCCCCTTCCCCACGTGTTCCAGCTGTAAAGGTAATGGCACAGTCAGAGTCTTGCTATTGGTCACCATCCTGTTTCTTATGTAAGAACAAACAATTGCTGGTTGCTCTTTTGACTCACGGGCTGCAACCTCCATGCAGGGTTTGCAGCAGGAACTGTTCTGTGAATTGAAATAGTTAATTCAGAAACTAGTCACTGGCATGAATAATTTAGAATAATCTCTGGAGCAGACTCGGGGCTGTTCTCTGTGGAGGGGCTTTCATTGCACTGCCAAGTGGATGTTTCCTATTTTGTTTTTTCCCTTTGGTAAAAAGATTTTTATGCTAAAACCCCCCCGTTACTCTAGGTGTTAAAGCTCCCTATGCCAGCCTGGCTCTGGGTACGTTCCTGGGAGCAAAGAGGAGGAAACATGGGTGCCATCCCTTTTGCCCTGAGCTTGGTGTCCCCTACAGAGCTACGTGGCCACCTTGCAACCCCTGGGAGCAAGAGTGGACAACTTTGACCAGACCACCACAACCAGGTCCAGGCATGTGCTACAGCTCGCTTTCCTAGCTGAGCCACCGAGAAAACCTGATCCTTCATATAAATGATGATTTATTGCACCCAAATGACAGAGAGTTGGCATTCAGGCCATGGTGCAGCAGATAAAATCTGAAGGAGACCCAGTAGGTGAGTGGGAAAGCTTCGCCTTTATACACAACCCTGTCCTTCACAACTTTCTGGGGTGCTGGAGCCCGAGTCGCTCCCTGGCACAGCTGCCAAGGTAGCTCATAGAGGAACAGAGAGTGCTTCATATTTAGGAAGTTAAACAGGGACCGAGTTCCCTAAAGGGATGGACTGAGAGAGAAAAGGATGGCAAATAGACAAAACCATCCAGCCGCTGGAGGGAATTAAAGGGAGACCCCTGTCCCCCAGTACGGGAGGTGCACCCGAAGCTCCCGGTGCCCGGTTTTGCTGCGTCCAGTTCACACTGAGCCACATGATCTGTGGGGTCGGAGCAGAGACAACAGGAACAATCTGTGGGAGAGGAACTTAGGATGAGCCCAACTTCTCTAAAAGTATAAAAAGAGCCTGGGGAGGAGGGGGATGCAAAAAAAAAAAAAAAGAAAAGGCTTTGACTTGCACGTCCTCTCCTCCCGCCGCCGCTGCCGCCTCGCAGCCTTGACGGTTGGAAGCTGGCGTTGTCCCGGCGTTGTGCAATAAATTTTTTCAGTGCCTTCGGCACCAGCTCGCCCTGCCGCTCGCCTGCCCTTGCAGGAAAAGAAACGCAACGCCAGTGATGGGTGAACAAGACAGCAAACGGCTCCTCTCAACCTCTGTCCTGCTCGGGGGTTTCACCCAGGTGATGCTCCTGTGAAAGGAGTGAGGGGGCCTGTGAAAAACCCGCACCAAAGCCCGTTAAAGAGCATCAGGGAAGGGAACTAAACATCTCTTCCAACTTAAAAGATTCTATGAATTGTAAGGAGTGTCTCCACTTCCTAGCAAGGGATGATCGTGCAGCTCAAAAGAGGAGCTGGGCCAATTAATTCAACGTCAAAGAGATTTTCAGCATCTTTCTGGATAATCACTCACTAAGCACAGCTACACCAAGGGGCATGGCAGTTTTGGGGGTCCTATTCCCATCAATTTCTTCTTCTTTCCTGGATTTATTGGCATTTCCACCTGCTGACCCAAGCCAGGTGGGGGGAGGACGTGTCACTGGAGCACCACGGCTTTTGCAGCAGGTCTCGGCATGCGCCCTGAAGCAAGGCATTTAGACAAGGGCATTTTAAAGCCTATTTTTGGCTTGGGGAAACACTAGCTCTGTCTGAAACCTTCCGAACAACAGAAAAAGAAAGCAAAGCTTGTCTGGTGGCCTCTTTCTTGACCAACCTACAGAAAGGTACATCTTGCGCACAAGCTTATCTCCAAGCCAGACCTGGTGGCATCCTCCAGGAGATGGCTCAGACTGCCATCAAGGCGCATCTAGAGATGCTTATGTTCTTTTTCACAGTGTGTGAGCTCGGAAAAGATATTATCCCACAGAGAAAAACTTGCTTCAATCGTATCCTTTGGCCACCGCACCTGCAAGACTGTGACAGAAACCAGACAGGGGTGTGACATTTTCCCCTAGCCTAGAGGAAAACGTTTTGCTGTTTGGAGGGAGGAGAAATGACAGAGAGAAAAAAATCGGTCTTAGATTCTCGGTTCTTTTGGCTGCTAGAAAATTGCTCTTTATTATTAAGGCAAACTGATGAGAGGAAAACATGATGAGATTTAAAACTGTCACCCACGACCACTTGCAAGGCAGCTGTGGCTTATGTGTTTCAACACTTTTTCTAGAGAGTCACTTAAATGAACCAGGAGCTGAGATTCCAGGAAATTTGGTGGGTTTTTTGGGGGGTTTGTTCTTTTTTTTTAAACTTATAGGAAAGGAGGAAGAAACAGATGGAGATGCTGCTTCTGAACTAAAAATACTGTTTAGAGAAGGACATCTGCAGCACAGCTTTGAATGTCAAGGTCCTCCAGTGTTCGGACTGTTCTCTGTCAAATGTCACCTCCTGACATTGGGAGAGGTAGGAAGACTGGAAAAGAAAGTGAAAGTCCGCAGCCATCCCCTTCATCCCTTGGAAATACTTGTTCACGTTGAGGGGCTGCAATGAAATGGAAAGAAAATCTCACTTTCAGCCTGCGGTGCAGGGACAGGGACACCCCCAAGCTGTCCTTCCCAGTTTGGGGTCCCCATGTGGTGGAGCTGGACTGGTGCCAGCTGCTGGAGGCTTTTTGGGGACGTGGGAGTTGCCGAGAAGTCTTGACAAGTCATTCATAAAACTTCTGGGAGAGGATTTGTGAAAGCCAAGCACGTTTGGTTCCCCCCTCTCCCGCCCCCAGCAATGAATAAGTGACCTTTGTCTTGTCTTTTGTTTTCACTTTCGAGCTCTTGCCTTCCAGAGGTCAAGTGGTTAAAAAAGGTTGGCAGAATTAAAGGGGCAGGATTAATCCTCCCAGTTATTTTATCTTGCTGGCCACCACGTCTTCTTGCTTTTGCCAGGCTCAGTAATTATGCAAAAAATCAAAATGTTCTAAAATGCCACAAATCAGGCCCCAGAGAACCCAGGAAAGCACAATATTTTAAAAAAAAAAATACCCTTTTGCCTCCTCGTCTCTCCATTCGGAGACTCTTTGCAGTTCTTGTTTTTCAAAAAAAGGAAGAATGATTCTGATGTAATGGCAGGACTCCAGGAGCTGGAGATTTACGGCGGGAGGGGGGGGAAATAATAAGTATTATTCAACTCGTCATAAAGCGGTGAGAAACCACCTGCGCTTCCCTCTGCTCTTGTTAAACCAGCTCTGCAGTAAAGTACCATCACTTTGCTTTTTGAATATGGTTTATGAGATTATATCCATCCAGGCCAAGGAGTGTGCACGCCAGGCCATAAACCTCCATCAGCTAGAGTGTGTTGATGTTCTTTAACCGCTGATTATTTAACCCCCATAGCGCTTATCAGGACTCGGTGGGAACATCAGCCACCGTGCGCTGAGAGCAGCAAACCCCCAGACTGGAGTTAAACATTAATGAGCTGTCACGTCGCTGGATTACCAGAAAGCTGTTGAGCTAAGGTCATCCTCAGGGATGAAAGTGAAGGCTTATTTCAAATATCTCCAGGATATTGTGAGTCAAGGCTCGGAGGGCAGACTCGTGTGAGTGTCACCCTAGCGTGGCTGAGGTCTCTCTTGGCCAACGTCAAGGCTTCCTCACACTTCTTCCTTCGGGCCTGTGGTCCACCGGCGGCTTCCCTCTGTATGTTTAAAGGAAAAACAGCAAAAGAGGTGGAGGGAAGGCTCCATCTCTGAAAGCCCTTTTAGCACTGTTAATGGGATGGTACGTGGCATTCTTGTCGTTCACGTGAACCTCTTCAGGTGGTGGCTTCAGCTGAAGGGATGTGTGGCAGCGAGCTCCCCCGTCTAATTACTTCTGCCAAGAAAAGCGCTGCCCTTTGCGGGGGGTTAATTTCCCATGTATTCCTTTCACCTAATGGCTCCTTGTGCTTGGAGTACAAGCCATGAAAACAGCTCTTAATCTACCTCCTGCCTCCCACCAATTATTTAATACCTGGGTTTTATTCCTTCTCATTTGTCTTTCGAATTACCCTAATTTTTCCAGTTTCTCTCATCAGCGTTTTCCCAAGCTCTTTATTGTTTTCTGATTGCTGTAATTCTGCAATATCTATTGGCACTAAAGCACGGCTCCCCAGAGGAAGAGGCTCATGAATTTATACAGCGACATTACGGAGCTTTTTCAGATGAGTCTCAGGGCTGATTCAGATGCCCAGAAATGCTCCTTCTGTTCTTACCTCTCCCGTCGCTGCATCTAATTTAATGAGAAGAAATTAGAAAGTAGAAATTGCACAAGCGGTTTGCTCCGGACTCTTGGTATAAAAAGTCATGAAAGTCCGGGCCAAGGTTTTTGGAGAGTAAATGCTTGGTCTCCTCCATCTTTCCCCTCTCTCCACACCTCTGACTCAGCAGGGCATTTGTCAAGACAAGAGTTTCAGCCTGGCAGGAAATTTTCCCCACGGTATTAATTTCTTCATCTTCTTGCAACTGAAGCGCGTTTGAGAATTCGCTCCTGAAACTTCCCGTGTTCTAATTTTACATGATGGGGCTCTCAGAAGCAGTGCACAAGAGAAGCGAGATCTCCTCCGCGGCTTTGGGGTGACTGCGCTGCCCTAGAAGGGACGATGAAACTCAGAGACTGCTCCCGTGCTCATAAATACCAAATTTCCTCCCTTGGCTCCAGGGATTTTACGTGACAAAGACTCAACCTGGTCCCAACATCCGTTAAATCCTCTTTAAGCGCTGCTGCCTCTTTTTTTCCTTTCTTGGCAGAGGAATCTGCCTGCTAACCAAATGCTTGAATGTGCACATGTCAGGAGAGGAGTGTTAAATATGATCAGTATGAGGAAATACATTGGAGTGCTGGGAATAAACATGTTCTGTAGGAGCTTATTTATCTTACAGGGCTGCCCCAGACTAAGGATTGGGTGAGACGGGAGCCAAACGTTGATCTAAATTTGCTTCAAGCAACCTTTTTTTCCTCTTCCAGTAATTTGTTTCTCTTTCCGACTGAGAGTGGAATTAAAAGAGTCACAGATGACGACGAGCAATTCCGCTTGTGAAATACTCTGCATTTTTTGAAGGGCAAGAGCACACAGCTGTACGGTAGGTACCGGTGGGTGGATGGAGATGTACGCACCCATGTCAGGATCTGGTGGAGCTGCACTGATCAGAGGTTTGGGTTTGGGTCCCCGCTTCTTCACGTCTGCTTCTGCTAGCTCATCCTGCTTGAAAAGACCCTGTAATTGCAAATCCTGTCACTGGTGAGAACAAAAGCTAGTGCTCCCTAAAGGTGTTCCCAGGAAGGATGTCCAAGGTCAAAGTGGGAAAGTAGTTTTCTTTATTTCTTGTTAGTTATCTGCCTTTTCTGCCTCCTCTTGAGCGCAGGAGAAGATGAGCAAAGACTAAAGTGTAATTACTTCTTTGAGAACTAGGAGGGGCTTGGAAGAAACCTGTAAAGATCCAAACACTGTCAATTCTGGGAAGGTTGGGGTTGGCAGCTGGTGGTGGGTGGAGGTTGACCTCTCTTGCATGTCAGCAAGGACCTGCAACGTGAACTTGCAAACAAACCTCAGTTCAGGGTTCGATTGTGAATTGATTGATGTGGGTTTGAGGTGGTGTAATTCCAAGGGCTCTGGGGCTGAAGTCTGTAAATGTCATCTACCACTCACAAAGAGAAATCAGTGTCTATCTGCTCCCGTGATTACGGGTGGGAGGAGGAAGACCTTTCCTCATTTGGCCTGAGGTCTCTCTTGTAGCATTTTTCTCCCATGTCAGTTGAACAACATGAGCAACATGGGTCCAACTCAAGGCCAAGCCTTGGAAGTCTTTCCAGGACCACAACCAGTATCAGTCCTGGTGACCAGTACTGTTTTCCTGAGCCCCAACTAGTTGATTTTCATTAGCACAGATACTTAGGGTGTCTGACAGCGCATCTCCCAATGCTCTCCATGTCTCATCATCTCACAGGCTTGCTGGGCCTTTATGTTTTTGAGCCCACAAGCATCATCACTTTCTTCCCGATAAGTTTTGGCCCTTTTCTGGCCCTGCGGTGTGTCGGTAGGAGCAGGTCATGGGACAACCTGTCATGTGGAACCAACCGACCACATCTCGTGCGGTCCATTCTCACCTATTTTTTTCCCTCGGAGAGGCCAGATTATGACCATAAAAGGGAAGAACGGAATATCGGGTGAGAAGCCCTGCCTTGATTGGCTGAGCTCCGATTCGCGACGGTTTCGGGGGAAATAACCAGATCGCAGTAATTTTTGGGCCGAGAATAAAAACAATGCAACAAAACCATGTGGTTCACCATTGAAACCAAGGCAGGACTTTCGGTGTCGGTGCCTCCCGTTGTTCTTGGTTCCACCTGCGTGAAACTGCAGCAGGGCCCTCACTTCCACATGGGCACAGTGGCTCAGCCGCACAGAGCTCCTGGTTCCCATAAAACATCTCTGCAGCCACGACCAGCTGATGCCACATGAGTAACGTCTCTTGCAGGTGAACTCGAAGGATGTGGTGGCCAAGTTGGCCAGGAACCAGAATTGCAACCACCTCCTATCAACCCATAAAACATCTCTGCGGCCATGACCAGCTGGTGGTGGCATCACCCTAGCCCTAGGTGGCTAGGGTAACCTGTCCTGGAGGTGAAATGGAAGGATCTGGTGGCCAAATTGGCCAGCAAGCAGAACCTCCAGTCAGCTTCATGGCCTTCTGAGTTGGGAGACCTCAAGGACCAGCTTCTTGTGGTTCATGCATATCCATGTCTGAAAACTAGTAGAACAAAGTCCCTCCACGCCTGAACATCTCTTCCATCCAACCTTCATTAGACTATTTGCATGGTTTAAAACAGGACTTTAATCTCCTGAGATGTTCACCTAAAATGTGCCACCGGCACTGAGAGATAAAATCTAATAAATATGATAAGAAAGGCCAAGAGGGTTTCCTGGAAACTTGGGCTGCCTTTCGTTGGGAGTAAATGCTGGTGGCAAGCAAAGTCCTTGTAAGCTGTAAAGGCTTTCTGCTGTTTAACTATTAGCCTGAGAAATGAGGCAGTTGAATTAGGGTATTTGTGCTCGGGAGCATGGAGAGCTGAGGTATCAGCTTCACCCCTTCTGGGAAAGCTGCGCCTTGTAAGTCCTTTGACATTGCCTTCATCCAGTAAGAACGAGATGGTTTTACAGTTAACGCTCTTGGAGTTGGAAATGAGGTCCCACCACCCAGCCGGTGGCAATCATCTGCCTTGCCTTGCGTGCTCAGCGTGGCAGCAGGGCCACCCGCAACAGAGAGTGTCTCTTCTGGAGGGTGAACCCAAGCGCCCGCAGAATGAGACAGCAGCCTGGCCACTGTGCTGGAGGTCTGTCTTCATCATCTCCCAGAAGAAGTGGCTCCGGCAGCCTTTGGTTCCTTCCTTACATTGAAAGAGGGTGTTGGTCCCCCCTTTACTGGCTGCTCTTGGCAACATCAGGTTGATCATCTGCTTCTTCAGTGAGACCATCCAAGTCCCGGGGAGATGTGCCCTGCAGGTGACTCTGCAGATGCTGCAGCCGGCTCTTTTCATCCCTTTCTTCAAATTTCCTCCCCATTCCTCTTTGCACCCACCCTTCCCTCCCAGTCTCCTCCCTTTTCCCCCAGGCAACTCATTTTAGTGACACTGGAGGAGATCCTGCACCATCACCCCACCTCTCCCTCTCCACCACATCCCGTCCTCTGCTCTTGCCCAGGTCCCGGGTACCTTTTGCTCTCCCGTGGTAGCGGTGCCTTGGTTCTCCTCGCTCCACCACCCGCTACAATTCCTCTCCTCGTTACCACTGCAGCTATTTCTTCAGCAGCGACCACAGCGGTGAGCCCTGGGACCTATCGCAGCATCGCAAGCCATGGCGCTTGGCCCCACAAAACCAGAGGGGAACCACTGCGTCTTACTCATTGGCACCGGAAAGATGCTATCCCATCTCCTCCTTCCTGGTGGGCAGTGGTTTGGAGAGAGGGGGAAGAGGTGGCTGTGATCATATCAGGGCAAAGTGCTTGCTCTGGGGTCTTGGTCTCCTCCATGACCATCAACGCAACATCTTGGGGCTCTCCAAAACCAGCCTGGGCTGCAAGAGTCCAGGACAAGCATCTTTTTTGAGGTGGGGATGGAGTTGGTGCTTGAAGGTTTGTTACTGGTGTGGTTCAGGGTAAAGAGGTTCTGAAAACTGCAGCGTGGACCTGAGTAGAGTCAACCCAACCAGAGGTGTGTGCAGCGGTTTGATGCTCATTGCGCTCTAGTATGCTGGCTTGAATCATCAGGTGTTTGAGTCTAAACTGTGCTGTTCTCCAGTACACGAGGAAAAAAACTCAACTTGCTGCAAGTACTGCTTAAGCACTCTGGGTATTTCAGATACACCCTTGTCCTCATAATACCTCCCCAGGGAAGAGCTGTGCTGATGTCCCCGTCGCACAGATGGTGAACGGGGGCCGGGGAACATGGAGGGATTTAGCCAAGGCTGCAAAGGAAGCCTGTGGCAGAAGCAAATTGAATCCACCTCCCACCGTAAGCAGGCTCTGGTCTCCCTGACCGCAGGTTTCCTTTCCAGCCCTTTGGTCCTAACCCCAAACCAGCTTGCAGAGAGCAAGAGGGAATTGCACAAATGCTTTGGCTGCATTTCAGAGAACATCACGCCCCCCCTCCCCAAAAAGTGCCTGGGTCCCCCTGGGACGGTGTCAAACCTAAGCCCTGGGCACAGGCTGGATCCTGGGCAAGGGACACCCAGCCCTGCTTAGAGCAGCCAGGGAGAGTAAACCAGAAGCTTTTAAATGTATTTGAGACCTTTAAAAGGACAATATCCCTTATCAAAGGACACTTTTCCCCAGCAGGACGGGGACGTTGGCACCGTGCCCACCCACAAGCTGCACAGGACCCATGGACAGGGCATAAAGCCGAGCAAGATGCAGCAGGGTGAACTGCAACAGGCAAATCAGCATTGAAAAAGAAATAATAATTAAAAAAACCCAAACAAACCCAACTTTAACTACACGACAGCTTGGTCAAGACCCTGTTCCTGTATTTGCTTAGCTGAGGGCTATCTTTATAAGTCCTGGCTACCAGATGTTCCCCCGTTTGCATGTGGGTTGAAGGGGAGGGATGCTCAGGGGTCCCTGGGGTGTTGGCGGGGTGCAGGAGCCGGACGGCGATTGCCACCCAGTGGCTGAGCGCCCTGGGCTGCCGCTCGCCTCGCAAACTCCCTGAAGAGAAAGGGTCTCTTCTGCAAGGGCAGATCTTTTCGGCAGCTGAAGCTGTGGCTTCTTCCCCTCGGTAGCAGCGGCGAAGCCCGCGGCACGGCTGTTCTGCGCTCGGAGCGCTCCTCTCTCATGGCCAGAGTGGTTTGACGGCAGACAGGAGATACAAAACAGCTTTATTTTTAGCGCAAGCCGCTGCTGCTGAGCAGCTGGGTTAGCTGAGCCTGGCACTCAAGGACACTCTGCAGCTCTGGCAGAGCTGAGAAAACCTGCCTGATCCACCGCAGAGCCTGTCCTGACCCTGGGCTGGCAGACCCCATCCTCAAACCGCTCACCATCAGTACAGCCAGGATCTGGCAGAAATATGCCCATGTCTCCATGTCTTTTTTTTTTTTTCCCCCACCCCCTAAGCTTGTTCCTTAGCTCAGGTCATAGCAAACTCTGGAGGAAAATTCTGTGGCTGCTGTGAGTTTCTGTCACAGAGAACATGGTAAGAGACATCCCAGGCATCAGGGGCTTGCAGGGACCTGGGTTAGGGGACTTTCCAGCTAATCTCTCCCAGGCTGGGACTCATTTTCTGCTCTCGCTAACTTTCTGATTAAGCAGCAACACCCCTCCTGCTCCCTCACCCCAGCAATCACCTTTCTCTGCTTGAGCTAGCCTAGTGATCTTGTGATCTTTTTCAGGTGTATTTTGTATTTTTACATTAACATTACTTAAACAAAGTATAATCAGTAAAGAGAATTACTCCTCTTGCCTACAGCAGAGATAGTTCTACCCCCAGAGGAAGCTTTCTAAACCTTATTTTCAATACCTATATAGCAAACAAGCCTCACCTTTGTATAGACACCTCTCCATCACACTTATATGGCCACAATCTCTTTAAATTCAGCAGGGTGCACCCTGATAGGGCTAATTGGGAGCAGGGGAAAAGGAGGTGCTTTTACTGCAGCATTTTTCCGTTTTTTTTTTTAAATTTTTTTTTCTGATGCTTTAGTGGTTGGAGCAGGTCAGGTACCCTGTGTTAACCTATGTGTTTGTGTTGTACATGCTTGCTGAAGGGAGGTGAAAGGGCTGAGCCACTTGAGGTTTTTTCTTCGTTTGTTTTCTTCTTCTTTTCTTTTTTAACAGCTGCTGCTGGTGCTATTACACCAGGATACTCCCTGAGTTTCATTTTAGATGTACGTTGCATACTTTGGAAGTACTTTGAGTAGCTTGTTCTTGAGCTATATCTGTCTGAACCTGGGGAGAGCTGCATCAGGTTTAATGGCTGCTAGCAGATTTTCTTTAAGGCTTGCTATTGAGCATAAATTACCTGCTCCCAGAGCTGTAGGGAGACAACTATTACTTCAGAAATCCTGAGCTTAGGCGATCATGGCGAGGGATACTGCATGTGCTGAGGGCTTTTGGCTGTTCTTGCTCCTTCTTTGGTTGCCCCCCGTCGTGGGGGGCCTGGGTGTTCCCTCTCCTTTGCTGGGCTTCTTCCCTTGGGGGTTTTCTGCTTAGAAAAATCCCATTAGGCTCCTCAAAAAGGAGAGAAGTGCCTGTGCTTGCTGATAAATAACGCTGTGGTGTGCTCTTGTGGAGCTGGAGGATGTAATGAGCTCCCTTCCCTGCTCCATCCTACAGGCAACGAGAAGGGGCAATGAGAACAGCTCCAGGAGGGCCGCCCAGTCGCCTCCTCCTTTACCAAAGCAAGTTTTAGAATGTGAGTGGGGCTGTTTATTTCTTAAGGGGAATTCGGGAGGACCCAGGTGCTCCATGTGGGTTTGTACTGGGTGTCCAGAGCCAGAAGACTCAGGTGTGCTCTAAGCCCTCAGACCAAACTCTGATGTCAGGACCAATTCTGGGGGGCTTCTGAGCAAGCCCACAGGGAAAGAAGAAATTATTTTCTCAATTGCCCTCCCAAGGCACAGGGCTTAACCTGAAACCTCTTCTCAGCTGCCTGCTTGCAGGAGCCACCTGGTGCTTTTGCAAGGCTAAAATTCCAGTACTGGTTGTTCCAGCACTAATTGCAGACTAATCCCAGCACTAGTTGTTCCAGCACTAATTGCAGGCTGGCTCGGAAGCTGCTTGGGCAACCTGAAAGCACAACTGCAGAGGTATTTAATACACAAAGCCTTCTCTCCTGCAGCAAACCCGATGCCCTCCTGCAGAAAAACATTCGTGGGAACTGCTTGGCCGCTGCTAAACTTTCTCTCGGTGCAAAGCTTCTTCCCTGTTGCTCCTTCATGTCAGCATTTAGTTTACACTTGGTTCATCTGGAGGAGAAAAAAAAAATAATTAAAAAAAAATAGCAGCCTCCAAACCATTTCCTCTTTCTGTGAGACGCGCTGCTGAGCAAGGAGACAAACACAGCTTGTGTGGGGCTGGACAAAACTCGGGCCGGTTGGGTTTAGTAGGGTAGAAATCACAGAAATCAGCCTCTTTGTAGCCTGGGGCTGCTATAAATACTGATGTGTGGATCAAAAAACCAGAAAAATGGAGGGAGAAGGTTATGAAGGCATCAAACTCAGCTTGGGTATGTATGTTGGAAAACGAACAACGTGTTTGTATGCTGGAAAGGTTCAAGAGGTTCAAGGCCAGAGTGGAGGGGCTCTGAGCAACCCCATCTAGTTAAAGATGCTCCTGCTCACTGCAGGAGGGTGGGACTAGATGACCTATGAAGGTGCCTTCCATCATGAAACACTCTCTGATTCTACGATCTTGGAAAATATCTCCCTCCAGAGGCTGCCAAAAGCTTTTTGAGCGCCGTGCTGGCTGAAAGCAGGAGGGAGCGTGCCCCTCACGCTCATTTCTGATGCCTGTGAGCGGGAAGGCTGCCTTGCGTGTTCATGCAAGAGGGAAAGGATGTGGAAACCTGGCCCCATCATTAGATTCTCCTCTTTGTAGGGGCAACATCTGGCTCCTCATGAACTGCTAGGACCAGTTCATGCTTGTCACCAGCTCCTGTGGTTGCTTCTTTCCCCGGGAGCCATCTGAGCCTGGTCAGCAATCCCCGCAGCAAGGTTTTTGCAAAGCGCAAGCATCATGGAGATCACTGCACACGCAGCACAGGCCTCGCAACGTGGGCATCTTCAGCCTGATGGGGCAAGACTCGGGGTGTGAGGAGCAGAGAAGCAGGGGTTGAGGTGGGGAGGGAGAGCTCTGAAGTCTGAGCGGGCTCTCCAAGGATGGGGTTAGGGCAGGGTGGGAGTTGGGGAGCTCCCCTTTGCCCACGGCAGGGAGAAAGCCTCGTGAGGCTCCAGCCAGCTTCCCGAAAACCCTGGAGGTCACATGGGAAAGCTGCAGTTGGGAGGAAGTGAGCGTGGCCACGGGTTCACATCAGAAGTCCTGGCCCATCCTTTCTCCCCGGGGACGTGGCTCCTGCAGACTCTGGTGTTCCAGGGGCTGGGACGCCAACCGGTTCAAGGAGCCGATCCTGCCAAAAATAACCTTTCTGAAACGACCAGTGACTGTTTTTTTGGCTGGATCAGCTCCCCAGGGTGGCTCAGAGCAGGCACAGAGTGGGAATGTGCGGTGGGAAGGGCTCTATCGCAGCCTGAATTCAACTGCAATGCTTTAAATTGCCACGAAAACACATCTGAAGAAGCTGGCTTTCATCTTTTGCTGAGTTTTGCTCCAAAAATCTCTTCTAGGTCTGCACCTTAGAGCTGGGTGGAGATCAGCCATCCTTAGGTGGGAGGGCAAGGAGCTACATGCAGGCACCGAGCCAGCCCTGCTTCGGGTGACCTGCTTGAGTTCCTTGTGGAACAAATCTCCTGGTTTTAGACCCCCAATTAAAATGGACCTTCATTCAGAGAGGTAAATCCCTTCCCTTTCAACCTGAATCCCCCTTTGAATCTTCTGAGCTGTTTGTATTAAGCAGCGCTTGCAACAGATGGATGCTTAAAATGCTGATTTACGTGAATATTGCATTAGAATGCCTTGGGAGCCAGAAAACACAGTTTCTGTGGGAGTTCCTTGTCGAGATTAAATCGTATTTTCCCATTTGTTGTTATTTGGATGCTAAATGCACACCAAGTGATACCTTTTTGCAACGGCCAAGTCCGCGGGAAGGAGCAGCAAAGATAGAGGAGCTCCGTTCTGCCGTTTGCCTTTGGGCAATCTCCTGCCTCATTAGATAAATAACTGGCACGAAATAAGGTCAGCTCCTCACGCCCTCTCTCGGGACCGAGCTAATTCAGCTATTTCTGCGCTCTTTTGGGAGAGCGCTGAGTGCGTTTGAGCATCCTGAGGTTTTTTTGCTGGCAAAAGGCAGCCGCCGAAGCACGTGGAGCTCATTGGGAGCTGTTGGAAGATACTGGGCAGGGCAAATGGGCCACCTGAACTAGCAGCCCATGCTGGGCAGGAGTGCTGGGGCCAGATTTTGCACGGATCTCGGCTGAAGGAGACGCTGCCCTGGCAGCTGAGCAGCAAAAAATGTCACCGAGTGCTAACAGGAAAGCAGAAACTTGGCTTTTTCTCCTAAATCAGCCTAGAGAAAGGCACTCCGGGGTTTCAGAATTAAACTTTTTTCTCAAAGTTCCTTAAAAATTTGACTTATTCCTTTGCTGGGGCTCATTTTTTTTTCCCTAAGGCAAGAGGGGAAGTGGAACCATCTACCCATATTGATTTTTAAAGTATCCGTTTTTATTCCAGTCTATTTTACAATAGAAAACCACGGTATTTAGATGCCAAGCTGAATCTTTAAGAAAGGGCTTTTGTATAATTTTTTAATAACTTTTTATACTCTATCCCTCCAGCTGGTCTGTCTATCATGTAATCATTAAATGGCTGCATAACAAGTTGCCCAGACTAGCAGATTTTTTTTTTTGATACCTTAATACAGTGATTATACTGTCTGTTTTAAATTTTTCCCTGCTTCTTGGAAACCTGTTAAGAATGATGGCATTTATATTTCATTTCTAGACATAACTACACTATATTTTGTATATATCTGTCTTGACATAAGATCTGCACACCTATGTAGTAGATATGAATAATACTCTTTGCAAATATATGAAGCTTTCAAAATATGTCCCAGCTAAACCCTATCCCAAATCAAATTGATTTGGAGAAGAAATTAAGGCAGAAGCCTGAATTTTCTGCTTTTCTGCCTGTGCTGCCCTCTTTAAATGGCCAGTCGCGCACTTTTTCGCTGCTCCACAGTTATTTTTTCCTGCAGTAGGTCCTGATGCAGCAGCAAGATGCATTTTTCAACTCTTTTCCTCCATCCCTGCCTGTCCTGGCTTGCTATTAGCAATGGGACTTGCAGTTTTACCACCCGGTTGTAAAGGATGCGTCACTTTATAATAAATTTAGGAGAGAGGCTATTTTCTGTGCTGGTACAAGTCACATCTGAGCAATGCTTGGCATGACCTGGATCTGAAAGCGCTTCCCGTTCCTGCTTTAATCCACGTGCGAATGATTCTCAGTGACTTTTCTCTGAGCAATAAGGAATGGAAGGAAATAGTGCTGTGAGGTGGAACTCTGCTAAACCTGGATTCAGCTAAATCCTGGAGGATCTGCAGCAGCCTGAGAAAGGACCATGGGTGAGTGATGTCTCTGAGGACGGGGCGGATTAGGGGACTGCAAGGAGATTTGGGGAGATGGGTAGCTGAGCCCACCTATCCAAAATAGTGCCAGAGCAAGTCCAGTTCTTTTGTAGATTCTGTGTGACTCGTCAAAGCCTCTCCCTGGGGAGATGCTGATCCGAGGTAGCTCCGAGGGAACGGCTTATACAGGGGTGGTGGTGCAGAACCCCCCTAAGGCTACTTCATATCTCCACTCCAGGAGGCCTGGAAAGCTCTGCCTGCTCTGAGAGATCCTGTCTGGCTTCTCTTAGAGACTGCTTCCCTCTAGTGAGAGCAAGAGAAACCCACATGCTGGGCTCCAGCCTTCCTCCCCGCCGCTGGGCTGCTCACATCCAGGGTGCTGTGTGAGTCTGAGGTGCTGTGCAGCTCTCTGATATTATCCTGCACGTATCGAGGGTGCTGGGCATGTCTGGGGTGCTGTGTGCGCCTTGGGTGCTTGTGCAGGTCTTAGATGCTCTGCTGCACGCATCAAGGTGCTGCCTGCGTCTTGGGTGCTTTGCACCTGTGCCTTGGGTGCTGCGCTGCATTCGTCAAGGGTGCTGAGCTATGCTGGGTGCTGTGGGTGTCTCGGATGCTGTGCCGTGCACATCCCAGGTGCTGCGTGCGTGTCTCAGGTGCTTGCCCTGGGCATCACACAGGCCTGGAGGACTGTGTGTATCGGGAGAACCAGGTTATCTGGAGCCCTCTGAGCCGAGTGTGGGGCAGGTCCGAGCTTTTTGCTGCTGCCTGAGGCAAGAGGACGAAGCAACTTGGAGTGCCCGAGCTGACACCAGATCTGCAAGTACACAGATCAGTGGGCATCTGTGAACCGGCAGCCCCAACTCGTACTGAGCTGGCGCTTTGTGTCAAGCGACCGCTGTGTTTTTCGTCTCATCCTAGAGCCACCCCTCCAGGCAGGATTTGTTGCGCTGCTGGATTTTTATTTTTTTCCCCGCTTGCCAGCAAGGGTATGATTTCATCAGACGAGCTGTCTAATTTCACCACATCCTCAAGGGCTTGCCTGCAGCTTCGCTCTTCCAGGCTGCCCTTAGCAACCAGCGCAGGCAAAACCGAGCTACACTACTCGAGGGTACTTGCTACTCGCAGGAGCATCTCTCCTCACGCTGCACTCCTGGTCCTTACACTCTCCCTTGTTACAGCCAGAGCCTTTGCTCCTGGTACAGCCCTTGGCTCCGAAGGGTTTGGATGCCATCCTAAATCAGGAGCAGGCAGCAGCTCTTGATGGGAAAACGTGTGGGAGAAGTGCTGTGAGCTGGAGGCAAGCAGGGCAGTGAGCTATGAGCATCCTCAGCTTGTCTGAGCTGACCTGCAGGCTCTCAACCCTGCTGAGTGGGTGGATGGAAGGGGGGCAATATTGATTGCCCCGGCAGCAAGGATCGTGGCTTATGCTCTTTTCCCAGCCTGAGGAGTTAAAGCTCTTGGGGAGACGTGTTGTTCGCAGAACAGAAGGTCAGAGTGAGGAAACAAGACCAGCAATTCCTTCGCTTCATCCTTGCAAATGGGCTAATTCCCTTCCCACACAGCCAGTGACCCCTGGGCAGCCAACGTGCCCCAAATCGCGCCGGGGGCTCGGTCGGGAGCTGCAGCGGGGTCGGTGCCACTGACATGCGAGCTGTGCGTCTTCCAGCTGGGGAACATATGCAGGAGCCGCGTGAGGGGTTATTTCCAAGCCCTTCTGCCTTGGCAGCTGATGGGCTTTCCGAAGGGAAATGTTGTTTTCAATGCCTGAAGTGGGAGCTTTATGTCGGGGATGAGCGTGGCAGCGGCTGGCAGCTGCACAGCGTCCCCGAGCAATGAAGGAGTGAGAGGATCCCCCGCAGGCAAGAAATCTGGGGAACGGCAGCAGACTGCAGTGTCTGTTTTGATCACGCTTGGAGAATGAGCAGGGTTTAGTGCACGGAAGGCAAAAAAATAAATGAGCTGGATATGCTAGGAAAATGGAGCCTGGAGAGAAGTACACGCCAAGCAGTAATGGTGCAGGGTGTATGTGTGTAATTTGGCCAGTTAGTGAAAAAATCAATATTGTGGACCAAGACCAGAACACAGCTTTGCTCTTTTCCAGATTTTGAAGCATGAGGTGCTCTCCTTTTCCCTCCAGATTTGGGCTTCTACTCTATATTGGCGAGGGCTGAATATCGACAATTTGGTGGCTACCAGTTAAGCAGAATTGCTCACAGGCACTGGGGCCAACTTGGTTTTCCTTAAGGAGACCTGCTTGGAAATCACCAGCGCAGGCACTTCTGGCTCTGCTGGGCCAGAGGAGCCAGCCTACCTTGACTTCTGCCTGTGCCCCACCAAAAAGATGCATTAATAATAACCACATCCCAGGGGCAGGTTTCCCCTCCCAGCCCACCTCTCCCCAGGCCCCGAGATGGGATCAGGCAGGGCTTTGATTTCAAAGCTTGCTTTTTTCTTTCTTTTTTTTTTTTTTTTTTACTTTGCCCTCCTGCTAAATTTCCTCCCTCCTTGAAGATACATATCTTCCCCCCTCCCTTCTCTTGGGCTTTTATATAGCACCTATTACCCTGCTACCTACGTGTCGACGACGGGGAGCGCAGATGTGCTGCAGCTCCCAGCCACCCTCTGACACCCGCCTCTGTTAAATCCCTGAGGATTTGAGAGGTCTGGAAAGCCGAGAGCTCCAGTTCCCCTGGGTGCCATATAACAGCAAGGGGGCTGTTTCCACCAAAGGGTCCCTGACACGCAGCCCAGCCCATACATCAGCTGGGGGACTTTGATTCAGATAGCCATCTGCACAGGGCTCGCCTTCAATTAAGGGCGAGGGATGGAGTTTATGACTCTGGTTTCTCCCCTCTCTGTCCCCACAAGACGATTGCCTGTCGACATCAGAGGCATCGGCTGTTATCGGGAGCTGCAGTGGTGGTACGGAGCAATGGGGTCTTCTCTCAGGAAAATGAGAGGTGCGGGGAAATCGGGGAAGGTTTCTCCACCTTCTTCCCTCCCAGAAAAACGACTGGTTGTAACTGAGCCTGACTCACTCCTAGAGGAAGAGTGGAGATTCCTCGTTTTGTTTAAAAATTAGAGGTTGTTGGGGAAATAGGAATGGGGAAAAAAATGTGTAAAGGCTGTGTTTGAGCATGCAGTACTCCTCCTCTCTCCCTTGCCCTCAGACCAAGACCCCAGTGCCTGCGCTTTTATCTGCAGGGCAAAGGTGGGGTAGGGGATAAATATGGAGAAATTGGCCATTTTCTGAGGAAATGCAGCATTATCCCATGCAGAAATATAAATATCTGCAGTTCTATTTTGTCCGTACGCTGGGTATTACCTGTATATCCTGAAGGATTAATAGAGTTGGAGGCAGGGAGCATCTGTTTGTGGTGGTTTTCGGTGCCTGCTGCCTTGCCCCAAGGTTCTCCCCAAATGACAAACCTCACCTCACCCCTGGAGCCGGTTTTTGGGGTACACACCCAAAAATGCACCCCCAGCACAGGGGCTGCTTGCATC